>NC_064631.1:487949353-488004782 GCF_023864275.1 Schistocerca cancellata
AGGAGGGACGAAGGGGGGATGAGGTGATCACCACCAGAGGATGGAGGGAGTGTTTACAATGCTGTAAGTGAGCTGAGCTGGGAGACATCAACTTCACAGTTCCTATTTTTGTACAAATGAAATTTTGTGGCAGAAATTGTACAAAAAATCTGATGAATGGTAGCACGTTTGCTAAAATGTTAATTCCTTGCAAAGTTTTCTCATTACTTAATAACATTAACAGCACAGTACAATAACAAATATCTAGAGCAGTGGTTTCCAAACTATACGTACCATGACCATAGCAGAGGTTTTATGAGAAGAGAAAAATAACATTTAAAAAATTTTCAATGGACATTCGGAAACAGAAAAGCTTACTTTGTACCGATCTATTGGGCTTCCACTTATTTGTGAATAACACAAATCACAAATACTGAAAATCTGAGTTGCAGATAGGCACAACGAAAAGACTGCCACAAATAAGCTCTTGGCCAACAAGGTCTTCATCAAAAATATACAACACACACACAACTGCAGTCTGGCACCTAAAGTCACATGCAAGCAGCGGCACCAGTGCATGATGGGAGTGGCAACTGGGTAGGGGTAAGGAGGAGGCTGGGGCGGCAAGGGGGAGGCATAGTAGGGTAGGGCAGGGTAGGGTAGGGTAGAGTAGAGTAGGGTAGGGTAGCGGTGGGGGTCAGTGACGTGCTGCTGGGGACTGTGCAGGGCAAGGTGGAGAGAGGGTACAACAACTACGGGCAGTCAGGAGGTTAGAGTGGGAACTCTGTAGTGGTAAGGAGGAGACTGGGGTGGCAAGGGGGAGGCATAGTAGGGTAGGGTAGGGCTGGGGGAAAGTGACGTGCTGCTGGGGAGTGTGCAGGGACGAGGCGGAGAGAGGGTATGACAACTAAGGGCAGTTTGGAGGTTAGACATTGGGGGAGAGGAGAGGTGGGGTGTGGGGGTGGGAGGTGGGGAGGTGAGGAGGGGAGGTAGTGGAAAAGGAGAGAAGTAAAAAGACTGGGTGTGATGGTGGAATGAGGGCTGTGTAATGCTGGAATGGGAACAGGGAAGGGACTGGATGTGTGAGGACAATGACTGACGAAAGTTGAGGCCTGGAGGGTTATGGGAATGTAGGATATATTGCAGGGAAAGTTCCCTTCTGTGGAAATCAGAAAAGCTGCTGTTCATGGGAAGGATCGATATGCCACAGGCTGTGAAGCAGTTACCCATCCATCCCCTTCCCTGTTCCCATTCCAGCACTACACAGCCCTCATCCCACCACTGCACCCGGTCTTTCTACTTCTCTCCTTTTCTGCTATCACCCCACCACCACCTCTCCTCTGTCCCTCTGTCTAATCTCTGGACTGCACATAACTGCTGTACACTCTCTCCACCTTATACCTGCATGCTGCCCAGCAGCACTTCACTGTCCCCCACCCCTAACTTACCCTACTATCCCTTCCTCTCCCTTACCTTCATCCAGTCGCCACTCTCATCAAGCACTGGTGCCGCTGCTTGCAATGTGACTTCAGTTGCCAGAGACTGCAGTCGAGTGTGTGTGTGTGTGTGTGTGTGTGTGTGTGTGTGAATATTATTACATTCCATCCTGGATTTTCCATTGTTTGACAAACATTGAGAAAGTTTTGCAGTAGACTTGCAAAGATGATTTAGATGCTGCTCATACCTTGCAGAATATGTACTGAAATTTTAAAGATGAATGGCTGAAACTGTATGGGAAATCAAAAACTCACCAGATAAGACAGTCTGTTACACAAACACATTTAGAATGCTGCTATTTTCCCACTTTTTTCCTTTTATCACAGACTGTTATACAATGTTCACTAACTCATCTCTTCCTCCTCCCCCCCCCCCCCCCCCCCCCTCCTCCTCCTTCCCACCAATCTAATATTTAATTTCTATCCTTATTTCTTATTGTTCATTTGCATTTTTTGTTCCATAGTTCTATCTGTATATATTTCCCATTAAAACAGGTGCATCCTTTCCAGCTGTGAAATATTTTCTTAAAAGTTGTCCAAGAAAAGTGTTATAACTTCTTATTTACCTAAATTGAACATATCGAAACAACTGTCCCAAATGCTGCATAACAGAGAAATGATCAACAGATAAAAACCACCACAATTTTTACAGAATGTAGATTAGTTATTACTGTCTGCTAAATATGAGTGTATGAAACATATTGGCTAAGCTGCTTAGTGTCATATTACAAATTCGAAGGTTCAGGGTTAATTCCTCAGTTGGTACTAAGATTTTTTTTCAGTCAGTTATTGCCTCTTCCACTCATGGCAATCATTTCCATATTTGAAAAAATGGGAGTTTGCAAGTTATTTGGAATCTGTGGTAACTTAAGTCCCTTTGTTAGTGGCCGGGTAAGGGAGTTTAGAGGTTGGAGCAAAAGCTTCTTAATATAACTGAAGAAGCAAAAGCTTTCCTTCTATTTTTCTAAGGATTATACACAGTCTCTAAAAGCACAAGAAAAATATTGTAGTATGTTGTTAACATTGAACAGGATTAATTTCTCTTTGTTATTGTACCGGTATATATGCTGACAATTTTCACAAAAGGATCTCATTTCTTATTTGATCTAAGGGAGAAGGAAAACTAATTAAATAATTTATATCATGTACATTAATAATTACAGGGGTATTATACAACATCGTCTCCAAAATACCCCCAAACAGAATGGATCATTTTGGTAAACAGATTGGTCAGTACCAGGCTAGCTTCAGGAAAGAAAATTCTTGCCCACAGCAGATTTTAAACTTATAAAACATCATCAGGTATGCCTGTGGTTGCGTTAATTGACTTTTTAAAAGCATACAACCCCTTTCAGCATAAGTCATTACTAAACGTATGTCCTGGATGAATTTGGGGTGGGTGATACACCTAGAAAGCTGATTAAACAGTCTAACATAGTATCAAAAGAGAAAAGACATTGCCGAGATTTCAGACACCTTTAAGAACAAAACAAGTGTCGGACAAATTGCTGGACTCTCTTCACTCCTTTTTATCTGTGTCTTGGAAAAGATCATTTGAGAATGGAGGAAGATATTGTGTCAAGTAGAAAGAAGAACAGTTCAGACTGCGATCCAAACTGAAACGAGTGTATGGTGATTGCTTGGCCTTTGTGGCTGATGTAGTCATTTTTGTCAACAATATTATCTCAAAGGTTGATTAACTGATAGATACAGCTGAGAATGTAGAACTACAGCTCTCCTTTGAGAAGACAAAATATGTGACAAACATCAGCACTGGACCAAAATAGATAATTTTAAATCACAGGAATATTGACTGTGTGAAGAAATTTAGATATCACGTAAGGCAACTGGAGCAGGAAGGGATCAATTTTACGATCTGGAAACTGGACCGAGCATGTCTCATGATGAAAAACTTGTAAGGGGCGATCAAAAAGTTTCCATTCGAAGGCCATACGGTCCAGAATTCGTAGGCCAATCAGGCAAAATTACTGTGAGCAATGAGGCCATCATCCCACCAATGGTAAAACATTGTATTTTGCTGTCTGAAGAAATCTGTAACAGTTGCCGCATATCCCTGTCTGACAGGAATCTTTGATCCTTCAAGGCCTTTACGGAATCGAAGGTGTGATAATAACATGAGGAGAGATCATATAGTGTGGGTGTTCGGGTGCATCCCACTTGAGCTGGCATAGCTTCTGTGTTATGACATTTGCGATACGGGGATGTGCGTTGTTATGAAGCAAAATGGAACTTGTCAACCATTCTGCTATAGTGGCTTTCAACATACATGCTGCTCCAGACACATTCTTCACTCTCATTTGGATGTCCACTGGTATTTGTCATTCAGCAGCCAAGGAAAGGATAACAGCACATTTGGTAATAATGTTGCCACAGTTCACAATTCTATATTTACCGCTCACATGTCAGAAGGACACAAATGCCACACTAATCACTTGCCTACGTGTTGGTGCTTTATACCTGCATTAAAGTTGCACTATATTGCATATACACTGCAGCAACAATGCCATCAAACAGGAACTTTCAGATTGCCCCTGCTATAATAAGAAGTCTCTGAGCACTGAAGCCAAGCTAAGACACTATGGTACAATTCTCCAGCAGCTCATTGAGAAACTGAGTGAATATGGTAAAGATTTGCATATTTTATTTCTTGATTTTAAGAAGGCCTATGACTGTATACATCGCAAGAGCCTGCTCAGCTGTTTAAGGGAGTTTGACATGGCAGAGAAACTCAACAATCTCATAAAGATCTGTCCGAGTGAAACACGTGCAAATATGAAAATGGGAAATCACATAAATGAGGAATTTGAAATCTTAACACGACTGAGGCGAGGAGATGGGTTGTCCCCTATCCTGTTCAACTTTACCCTTAAGAATATCATACGCAAGACATTCCCAGAGAACGAAGGGATTGAAATTGAAGGAAAGAGACTGGCATACTTAGCCTATGCAGATGAGATCTGTTTACTCTCCAGGTCTGAACAGGAGTTGGAGCAAATGGCCAGAGCGCTAAAGGAGGCTGCCAGCAAATTTGGTTAAACATAAACGAAGCCAAGACAGAGTACCTCATTATGACATGTGGTCAAATTCAGACTGCTGGTCATCTACAATCACTGCAGGTGGGAGAGCAGTCCTAAAAGAGAGATCATGAATTTAAATACCTAAGGGCACTTTCCACTGAGAACTCGTCATGTGAAGCAGAGATCAATGCCAGAAAACAAGCAGGAAACCGATCTTACCACAGCCCAGCACAACTGCTGCGGTCCAGATCTCTCTTCAGACAGTTCAAGATTCGACTATACAAAACCCTGATCCAGCCTGTTGTTCTATATGGCTGTGAGGGAGGCATGGAGTACCCGGAAACAGGACTTCCATAAGCTCCTTGTTTTTGAGAGAAAAATGCTTTGGAAGACCTTCGGTCCAGTTCTGGAAGCAAGACACGGGGGAATGGAGGATCAGACACAACCAAGAGCTTGAGCAACTATACCAGCAGCCCAACATAGCAGGAACTGCCAAAGCCAAATGAATGCAGCGGGCCGGCCATGTGGCCCAGATGGAAGATCACAGGTGGCCTCAGAAGCTCCTGGATTTCACATCTACAGGAAAGAGACCCCCAGGGAAGATTTAAACCAAGCATCAATAGGTGTGGACAGATGATGGACAGCAGCAATAGACAGAACACAATGTAGGAGGAAACTTGTAACAGCATGCAGTCCACTGGGCCTGATCAAATAAAAGAAGAAGAAAGATAGATAATGGGCCTATACAAAAGTATGTTTGAGCGGAAATGAGGAACAGTTCAGAAAGAAGAGAGAGAGACAACCAGTAATATGTTTGATTAAAAAGAAAAGGTCATTATTCAATGGGCACATTTTCAGACTGCCTGATGATTTAAAAAAAATAAATAAATAAATAAAAAAACAAACTGGGAGTTTATAAGGCCAAAGGCAAAAAGTTTGGAATGGTTCCAAATATGTGACGAAGATCTTAAAAAATCAGTACCCTCGAGGACAAAATAAGACACATGAATGAATGTTGACAAATGGTGAAAAACTACCAGGGTTTTAAGCTGGAGAACAAATTAAAAAGATGAAGGGTCCACTGGCAGAAGAATGGAAAAAGCATGGAGTGATGGTTTCAAGAAGAGATACAGGCAGGTCATCAAAGCTGGCAAATGAACAAGAGCTAAAACGGAAAATGATATTGACTGTTAATCTGTAGTCCATAGCGTACTCCTGTCACTTGGATGAAAAACTGTTTATTTGTTTACAAGCAAGCTGTCGCAGTCCTTACGAAATGAACTGCTAGTATGTTACTAATGTCACTGAAAGTTTTCCACATACTCCATCTCCTTTGGAGAGAGTTGTTTCCTATGATCATCTGAAGTATGCTCCCATATAAAGGTGAAAGATGGACACTGTCGAAAACAACTAGAAAGCATTTACAATCATTGGTAATGTGGCTTTGGTGAAGACTAATAAGGATCAGTTGGAAGGAAAGAAAAACCAATAAAAGCTGTTTTGAGACAGGCCAATGAACAAAGCAGCCCCCCCCTCCCCCCCCCCCCCCCCCCCCCCCCACACACACACAGAAATATCTTGACATTAATTTCAATGTAACAAGTTCTTAACATATAGAGTGGAATGGGAAACTTTGGGAAAGAGAACCAAGGAGAGAGAAAAGGAAGGAAATGGTAGATCTTTCAGAAGCAGTGATCTCTATACTACCTGAGTGTAAGACTCTGGTCTCGGAGCATAGAACTGTAGCAGATTCCTGTTATCTGTGTTGTCCACCATGTTATAATTAAGTGATGTGTTTCTACTGGTTACAGGCAATTACAGATTATTTACTTATTTCTGATTATAAATGTTATTTCACTGAATTTAACACTGTCTAAAGCTCTGAACCATCTGATCAGTACAAAATCGCAATATTAATTGGAAGACACCTTCATGAGCAGAATAAATCCTTCCACAAACTTTATAGTAAGACTTGTAGTTTTGTTCCTGCAAATGGTAACAAAATTTAGTGCTCCAGAAATATTTTGTGTGCAATGGTAGGCAATGCATCACTTTATATACCAAGTACGTAAAAATGCATTTTGCATTTTAATATAAGTTTACATGTAATGAGTATGTACTTAGTTCATTTGTAGTTTGCATCATCAGCAACAGGATATCTGAGCTAATTAAGCCAACTCTCTTCAAGAGACATCTGCATTGTTTTCTTGATTTTACGAATTACACATAATTACACTTTTGGCTAATATAACAACATTTATCAGTTTCTACTGAATCTCATGGTGGCATTTTCCATGATAATGGAATGTATGAGTGAAGCATAAGTGAAATAGTGTCTGATCAGTCTGCCAACGTCCATTTCACACTGGGGTTTTAAACAGCAGAAGTGGGCCTGTCTTGCACTGGTTTTGAACGGTTCATTTTGTTCTTTTCCAGAAATCTTTAACATCTGACATAATAGACTCATGGTTTGTAGTTGGAGAACAAACAAAATATTACTATCTTCAGCTGGCATGTTCACTAGTGCAGTTCAACATCCAATTTAAATAGAGCTCCCCGACTGTAGTTAATTAAGTGTAAAAAAAAAAAAATTACAAGAAGAAAAAACAGCCTTTATATGACAGAAGTTAATCATAATCCATCACAGTACTGTGTAATACAGTTAATGTGAATGGACTATAATGATTTAAACGTCAGAAACACACTGTTCATTGTTTTCACAATTATTTGCAAATCACACTTTTTCCTTTTTGTAATATATTGTATTAAATTAACTTCTCTGACCATTTGACACACATTTCTATTAAAAGCACCCACTTTTCTTTTACCACATACAATCTACACAATTCTTTTTAATGACAAGTCCTCCGGATGTAGTACAAATATGTGGGATATTAAAGTCATCCTTCCCTTACGTTGAGAGAAGTTTGGATAATCACTCAAATGGAACAAAGATGACGATGTCACAACAAACAACTCAGCATCTTATAGACGACGATCGCTTAATTTCTTATTTTTTACATTTCATATTAAATATTTTTTTTCTTGCGCTAGAGAGGATACTTGGTAACAGTTTTATGTTACTCCTTCTTAAGCCACTTACAAAAGGTCAAAATTGTTGGGTATTTTATGTGTATGATATGGAGGGGAGCAGTCTCATGCTTCATACCTTGAATTTTAAAAACACAGTATCTTCCATTTGGAGTTTATTGATCATATTGAATAATCTCACACTGACCAAATATTTTTGTAATTTTACTGTGCAGCTCTCTAACATTTTCAGTAACTTCAATCTGTAAAACTTGACAAGTATAACAGGGGACAAGTTTCATTTATTTAGGAGCAGACGATGCCTTGCCTTCTCCTACATACACAGAGAAACTAAACTTCCCCCCACAATCTGCTACTTAGAAATCCCACAATTCCTTTTAATTATTAGGACAAGAGAGTTGCACTCTGTCAACTTAGCGAAACATGTTTCACTCGTTGCATAGCCAAAGTCATGTCAATTTTTGAACCAGGCACAGTAGAAAGAATTTCCACATTTTCCAATAATTTGTTTTCCCTTCTAACTGACCTTAGCTAAACAGGCTATCATCAGTTTGGACCCACATGCCTCTTTTCTCTGGAGATGTATAAAAAGATGTTTGCACATGTCACTGTCAAGCTATTAAAGGAAGCAATATAATAAAGAAATTGTACCCATCTTCCAATACTGATACCAGAAGTAACTGGATATGAGACAAGAAGCCTTACAAGGAAGCACGCGACCACATTGTATAATCGGAACAGTACTACAATAATGGTGACTAAGTCATTTAGCAGTCATCAGTAGTTTGTTTCATGGTGCTGCTATCACTGTACAACCACTGGCTGCCTCAGAAAGTTATGTTGGTCATGCAATTTCAGTTAACCTGTATGACTCAATGCAACTGGTATGTCTCCTTTACTTGTAACCTGTGGATATTTTTGTCATGTGCCATGGCTGGCAGCACTGCTGCTCTTACTTAGGACTGTCTTTCCTCCGTTTCACACATGTCTGATGAAAGGTTACACAAAAACGCATAATATCGAAGTCATTCATTCAACAGCTATTGTTTTATTAAGTGACCAACTCATCATTTGTGAAGTACATTCCAATAACAGAAGTATTTGAGGAAATATTGATACCTGAATACTGACACTTAAAGGCTATTAATATCTGTATTTTATGCGATTCTTGGGTGTATTTTTTCTTTTCTTTTTTTTGTCCTTCAAAATTTAGTAATTCCTCCCAGTGACAGTTATCTTTATGTACATGATAACTCAAGCTAAATACTAATTTCCTCACTTGCACAGAAGAGTTGCTGTTCCAAGCACAGATAGGGTCCTACTGATCATTATCCATTCCTTTGTGGTTTCACTGGCGAACATCTGCTCAACACAAACAGAAGTCTGCTCTCAGTATAGTTTTATTAATAATAAATTTAATCACATTTCCCTTCTAATTGTTGAAACTCTCTCTCTCTCTCTCTCTCTCTCTCTCTCTCTGGCCAATGCCAAAAGCAAATACACATGAGAATTAGAAACTATTTTCATGTATCTGAATATTACCAACCCGACCAAAAACTAATATGTCCAAATTCCATATGTACTATTCTTCTCTCAATTATGAGAATTATAGGTCTCTTGACTACATCTACATCTGTATTCTGCAAACCACTAACTTGCATGGCAGAGGGGTACTTCAGACTGTACCAAATATTGTGGAATCTTCCCAGAACATTCAGAATATGAAACATAGATAGAATGACTACTTCCATGCCTTTGTGCGCACTGTAATTAGATTAATCTTATCTGTGCAGTCCATATGTGAATGTTATGTGTAAGACTGATATTCTTGGACCCCCTCATTTCCTACTATTTCTTGAAAAATTTAGAAGTAGACTCGTGGAATATCTGATACTGTCCTCCAGTATCTGCCAGTTCAGATTAGTCCTATTTTGGTATAGGTTGCACGAGTATCATCTGATCAATCTTTGTAAAGTGATTAGATTTTCCCAGTGGCCTGTCAATGAACTGAAGTCTGCCAACTGCTTTACCTGCAACAGAGCCTATATGATTACTCCATTTCAGGTCTCTACAAAATGTTACATCTATGTATTTGTGAGATTTGGCCGGTTCAAATTGTGGGTTGTTTATGTTCCCGTAACAGCATAATATGTTTCTGCATTTCATGAAGTACACAATTTTACATTCCTGAGCATTTGAAGCAAGTTAAAAATCTTTCTCCTACTCTGAAATCTTGTGCAGACTTTTTAGATAGTGCTTTATGTTTAACTGAACATCTGCAAAATGTTCAAAGTTACTATTAATATTTGACAGGTCATTAATGTCCACCGCGAACAGAAAGAGTATAATGTACTTCCCTAGAATGCACCTAGTGTTATTTTTACTTTAAAAAATTACTGTAACAGTGTCAATTACAATTTGGCATGCATGACAAACGTGAACTGTAACTGATATTTTTACAGTAAACATTTTACAAATTATACAGTTCCAACATATTGCACAACAATAAGTTACCCATTATCACTTTTACTTTTGTTGGTGACTCTCCATCCAAGTTAACATGCTAAGGGATCCACAATCCAATCACACATTTCATTTGATACCATACATTAATGTACTTTCATTAATGAGTGCTACTGTGATAACAAGACAAATGCTTTTTGAATAGGATGAAGTGTTGCATATACCCAAATGGCTTGATCTATGGCTTTCAGAACATCATGCAAGAAAAACATGAGTTACGCTTAGCATTTCTGATGTTTCACAATTAATGCTGGTCGGCATATACATTATTCTATTCAAAATACTTCACTGTATGTGAGCTCAGAATATGTTGACATATTCTACAACAGATGGATGTTGCTGATACTGGATAGTAATTTTCTGGGTTTTTTTGCTACCCTCCTTGTAGAAGAGGGTCTCCTGTGTTTTCTTGCAACTTCTGGACACAGTACTTTGTTTGAAGGAACTATAACATACTGCAGTTAAACAGGAAGCTCATTTGGCTGAAAATTCTGTACACAATCTGACCCACGAGCCCTGGGGCTTTGTTCAATTTTAATGTTTTTAGGTGTTGCTCAATGCTGTTTATGCTAATAGCTGTACCATCACTCTCCTCAAAGGTAGAAGAATTAAACTAGATCAGTACTCCTGTATTATCTTTTGTAAAGGAACATCTGAAAAAGAAGTTTACAATGATCTGCAATTTTAGTTCTTGTGTTACATACGTCAGGACATTAACTTTGATGCTACCAACAGCCTTTACACATGAACAAAATTTCTTTGGGAGGTCTTCCAAAGAGATTCTGCTTCAGCACTCATTGCCAGCTTCATGCATTGCTCTTCTGACAGCCAAACAAGTTTGCTTTAGCATCTGTCTGCCTACAGCCTCGTGCTATGTCTTACAACTATCATGCAATAGTTGCTGTTTCTTTAAAAGTTTCTCTACAGAGTGTATCCCATGAAAGCCCCTCCCTTCATTAACAATTCCTTTAGGTACCTATCTCAAAATCTTGCAAGCTACAATTTCCTTTTGTACATTCATGTGTCAAATTGGTTTCTGCTGGCAAACATCAGGATGTACTGCAAATATCTCACTTCTCAACTTTCATTAGAGATACATGCCTGGTTGTGAATTCTAAATACTTGTTATCTTTTTTGATTGTTTGAAGGACAATTTATTACATTCTGTTTATCTGTCACGAAAACTTTTTCTAATTTTATCCTTAAAACCTAAATTTTATACAAGGTGCAGAATAAGACAGAAATAGGTAGAAAAATAATTGTAAAAGCTTCAAATTGTTCATTATCTGTTATAAATATAAAGCAGAGTGTCTGGGGTTTTCTTGCAAACCCCTGGATTGATATCAACCAAATATGGCACAGCAAACTTAACGAGTATCAGTACTGTGGAGTTTATAGCCTTCTAGCTCCAAGAGGAGCAGAGATATGGGAAAAAACGTGTTTCTTCCAGTCCCTAGCATAGAAGTTGCCCTACATGACAGGCATGTTGTGGGGGATAGTATTGGCCTCCCATATCAAACCTGTTTTGCAGGAAAGCCTCCATGTCAACAGAAAGAAACAGTTTTTCAGACCCTGACAATGTAGGCTGTATGACAGGTATGTTATGTTGTGTTATAGCAGCATTGTCCTGCTTTAGTGACTTACATTGCACTGTTCATGAGGGGCAAATAAATTATTTTCAAGCCCCTGATTCTTGGTCCCCTTGTGTGACAAGCACATTGTGGTAGCAGTATTGGCTTGGTTTGTTGAGCTGTATTGCAGGGACTGCATGTGCTGATGAGCATGGCTTGGGACAGGTTAAGATGGATTGGGGGGAGAGGGGGGGGATGGGCAGAATGAGGGGAAGGTAGAAATGGACAGAGAGGGGAGATGCATGATGCAGGTGGAAGGCGTAGAGACATTAGTGGGCAGGTGGAAAAGGAAGCAGTGGAGACAAATGGAAAGAGAGAGGTGGAGAGAATGTGGTCAGAGGGAGGATGGAGGAAGAAGATATGGTCAGAGAGAGGAGGGGGTTGAAAGAAATGGAAAAAGATATATTTCAAGGGCAATGCTGTGGGAAAAGGCTTTTACAAATAAACTAGTTGATTTGCAGCAAACCAAGTTTTTTCAAAAAGTTCAAGCGTGGCTTTATATTTCTGCACTTTAAACTTTATTTGGGTCTTTCATCCTGTTGATGCATTAAATCATGAACTCTTTAAATTTTGTCATTTTTCCAGTGCAATAACTGTCTTTACTTAATAGCAATTTATCCAACCAGTAATCGAACAATAAGAGAATTTAAAAGAAAAAATGACCTACAACACTGATAAAATTAATTAAAATAGACCTTAACTTCTTTCTAAGCCAAGCTGGAAGACGGGTGGGGCGGTTTTAAAATAAACTGATTGAAAAATGTTTCGCACCACCCTCTATAGTTATAGTTTTTATTATTTTAAATCGGAAACACCTTTCTCAGCACACTTTTCCAAGGACATCACTACGTATCACACAGCCAGTTGTGTAATGGAGGTAAAAGCAAACAACATTTGCAGTGCAGTTCAGTAGTGGGTTGCGTGTCCACTCGTGAATGGGGCAATGTGACAGATTGTTTTTTTAAGCTTTGGAATGCACGAGTTGTCACTTTATGGCAAGAAAGGTTGTATGCATGGTAAATTGCCCACTGAACTGGTGTACACCACAGCACCTTCAAATGAACATTCAACCAATGCCAAGACATACAAAACTTTGTAGGTCTGCCTGTTAGTGGTTACCTGTGCTTAACATCTGCAGGCTAATGACTTACCACAAATTATGGTTTGTAAATACCCTGAGAAGAAGGCAATAGAATGGATACTGCCTTTACAGAGGCACTTTAAGGGCAATGTTTATTAAGACGATACGCAACTGCCTCTGCAGAACCAATTTGGCCTCCAAGATTCTATTATGAATAGCTGTACAAGCCCCACGTCTTTCATCTAATGTCATGACGGGTGAATAAAGTGGGCAAGAAAACGTGTGAAATTGAACCTGGGAAAAGAGCAACAATTTCTCTTCACTGGATAGTTCTGGATTTGAAACTTCCTGGCAGATTAAAACAGGTAGAGCACTTGCCTGCGAAAGGCAAAGGTCCCGAGTTAGAGTCTAAGTCTGGCACACAGTTTTAATCTGCCAGGAAGTTTCATATCAGCGCACACGCCGCTGCAGAGTGAAAAATCTCATTCTGGAGTTTGGGATTTGTCTGACACATGGTGATTGTAGAAGAACAATGTTAATACAGCCAGTGCACATCTTGAGCGTTGAGACCAATAGGTTAAGCAAGGACATGGGTAGATCATTGTTCGGGCCATTATCATTACCTTAAACACTGCATAATATTGGGAAAGACCCCCTAAGAATCAACCAAATGACCTTTGATTTTTGCTGAGATGAATCCAGTTGATTTTGGGATGAGCTGAAATTTGCAGTGTGTCTTCATAGGACTAATGTCACACAATCTATCAGGTTTGAGCAGCAACATCTCAAAGGATACAAGCATGTTAGCAGTGCACAAGATCGATCACCAGGATTCTGAGTGTCACTCGACAGCAGCATTTGATTTCATAGATGTGAATTTTTGAACAGGGTGCCTTGACTATTGTCACTTATTTATTTTTACTGCATAGTATTTTTAAGTTTAGTATGGCTTATTATTTCATTTCCTGTTCTCCTTGAATTTAAGTTCACACATGTTCACAGTTCTGCAGTTGGTGCCGAGCAATTTATAAAAAAATTTGAT
The DNA here is from genome assembly GCF_023864275.1 of Schistocerca cancellata. NCBI lineage: Eukaryota > Metazoa > Arthropoda > Insecta > Orthoptera > Acrididae > Schistocerca > Schistocerca cancellata. The sequence goes on from NC_064631.1 coordinate 487,963,195, forward strand.
AGCACAATTCACATGCTAAAAGGCAATGCAGTAATCGCATTTCAAATACTTATTTCAGAGAAGCAGTTGTGGCAGAAATTAATGATAATAAAGGATTACACACAAAAACTCTACTTAGGCTTGTCTTATTTATTAACTAATTAAAAAAATAAAGGGCTTATAGCATGCAACCATGCAAATCAGCAAATTAATGACTGCCTTACAACAGTAGGAAAATTCCAGTACTCAGGAAAGTGTGAAATTACAGAGGCAAACAACACTCACAGAGGAACAGATATGTTTAATACATAAAAAGCACATAATATACATGCATCCAGAATCTATAATTACATAAATAGAAAGACACTCAGAAGAATGAAACATTAATTGAAATTAACAGTAAGACACATAGCAGTACTGACTACATAGAGGTTTCAAGGACACATAAGTACTTAACTCTCATGATAAACAGTTGTAGAACTTAATTTTCACCATATGAAAATTAAAAGAATAATAACATTATTTAAGGCTCATATCAACAGTTAATTCATAACAGACTCAAACACATTGATGTCCAAAATAACATACGTTAAACTATTTAGCAGCTCCACAGAATTAATTTCATGATCTTGAAACAACATTCATGTGCATAACATTACAAACAAATATGAAAATTTTCTACATTACAGGGTGTATCACGTTACAGAAATTACTGTTATTGTAAACAACTGTGAGACATTTAAAAAAATATTTATACAAGTAGTATACATATAAATTTCAATATAGCATTGAGGAAAAAAACTTTGCTCATTCAGGGTGTGTGTGTGTGTGTGTGTGTGTGTGTGTGTGTGTGTGTGTGTGTGTGTGTGTGTGTGTAAGACTGCTTAAGAGCTCAAGTCATTTTGCAACTTTATATTATTTATACTACTGTTGCAGTATATTCTCTCATCAAAACAAATTTTAAACGTAAAACACACCCAGAAGAGGAACAAAGAAAGGTGTTGGGACCTTCCATAGCATACAATAGATATGTAATAAATAACTGAACTGAATTGAGCAACAACAAATCAAAATCAGTCAAATGTCAAGTTTATTGTTCATCAAGTCTAGGAGCACTCCACATGCAATTTGAGGAAAACTGTAACTGTAATTTATTGCCATCTATTAATATTTTTACCAAGAAGGTTTATGTGAGAGGAAGTAGTAGTTTTATTTTAAGGTTGGCATGAAATATTTGCTTTATGTCATAAATGCCTTCACCAATTAAACATTTGATGTAACCTGACATTTATACCTTGTATTTCTGTGACTAGAAAAGGGAGAAAAGTGCTGATGTGATTCCTTTTTATATATTGTATTTTAAGATCTACATACTAAGGAGAAAAGTCATTGGTACGGGTACAATGCTTCATATTATACAACTGAAACTGAGCAAAAATGGTATTTAAAACTAACATGGTACAAACCATTACAATGCAAACAGTAATTGGCATTGATGAATGTACGGCATATTGTGAACCTGTTACATATTTTTAGTGCTAGCTTTTAGATGTGGTTTAGAAATTTTTATGCTACTGTTATTCATTTAATCTATCTTGGTTCATTGTTATTTCAGTCTCTTTTCCCCAATGAATCTAACTGTATGCAAACATCTCCCTATACCTACAAAGAATGTCTGAAAAAATGTACAATGGTGCTGGAAAACTATTACATTCAATTTAACTGTACACTTCAATTTCTCCTCATCCACTGACTAAATTTAGTAACGCAAATTCTAACAAACTGATCTAATGTGGTAAAGACAAATAATGTTCACACCTAATGTCTGTAATGAAGAACATTTCTCAAAAGTGTGTTTCATTCTGAAATGCTAAACTTGCTATCTGTAATTGGAGATGTGGCAGGAGTAGTGAGGTCCACATCTTCGCTGTTTACGCGCAACATTGGTGTTGGTTTAACATCACTGAAACATATCACAATGCAACAAGTAATCATACACTGCCATATGTGTCGACACTGAAGTGTAACAAACAGTTACAAATGTCAACAAACAGTTACAGAGGTCAACAGCAGTGATACTGTTTTGATGTTTAATAACAAAACATTTAAGATCAAGAAACAGAAGTCAGAGCTTACTATTAAACGCTATAAGAAATGAACTAATGGTGGACAGAGGAAAGAGATGGATTAGGGGCCGTGAAAAAGGGAGGGAGGGAGGGAGGGAGCGTGTGCACGTCCGCACTTGCATGTTGTAGCGTATTGGGGATGGGGTAAATGGGGAATGAGAAGGGGAGCACGAAGGAGAGAGTTAAGAAATTGTTAGAGGGGCTGGAAAATGGAGGAGAGGGGTGGAGAAATTGGAGTAGGGGGAAGATGCAGGGCAGGAAATGGAGGGAGGGAAGGGAGGGAGGAGAAGAGACAGGGCAGGGAATGGAATGGAGGCAGGGGAGGGAGGGGAAGAGGCCAGATAGATAATGAGGGGGAGAAGTGGCAGGAGAAAACTGGGTGAGGGAAGAAAGAGAAAGGACTGACCTGTCATATTGACCAGCTATGTTGACACTGGGTCATATGGCGACACCTTAAAAACAAGATGTTGATTCGACATAGGTTATACTTCAATTAAAATATCTTTGTGAAGGGCATTTCAGTGAGTCAAGTGGTAAGGGCCACCCAGCAGTTTCTTGAGCTTCACTTGCTAGCTGCAGAGCCTTACCAGGCAAGGCTGCTTATCAGTAAGGCAGCTGGTATGAGAGTGGAAAACACAAGGCCATCAGGATGAGAAAAATGAACAAATGTGTAGCTGCTGCAGCCACTACCACTGCCCTCCCCTCCACTAATGAAGACAGTTAAAAGAGTCCATAAATATATTTTCTTTAGTTTTTGTGCACACAGAACTACTGATCACATGAACTTGTGGCATATTGTGCCAATAAAATTAATTAATACATACTGTTTTACCTGTGTACAAGATGACTTGAGATAGGAGACAACCCTCCCTTCTTCAGGAGGATCTTTGGAAAAAATATGTTTAACATATTTGGACTAATCAAAATTACAAATTTTTACTGATCTACGGTATCGGTCTTCAAAGTTTACATTATAGATATTCTAAATTTTGCCATTTATTGATTGTTCGTAGTTTGATAATGCAAAGAGAAATAAAGAAAAAGAAATTGTGTACATTAATTTTTATCTTCACTGCCTTTTTTTGTTTAGTTGGCCTGTCACCTGTGACATAAGTATTTTAAATCATCAAAAATAATCACCCCCACCTCCACCTCAACAACAACAACAACAACAACAACAACAACATCCTCCTCCTCCTCCTCCTCCTCCTCCTCCTCCTCCTCCTAACACGATGGCTATGAAACTTTATCTTCGTTGTCACATATTTGGCTGCTTCTTCTGAATATGTTGCAATTTTTTAGGCTGTGGTTATAGTGGAACCTGAGACCACAGCTTTTTTCTGAATAAATAGCAGATTTTGCACCTACACTGAAGTGAGATGTTACAATGTCTCTTGCTTGCAAACATATTGCCTGCCCTCTGCTCTCTCATTGGATGTGTAGAACCAGCAGCTGACATACCCCCTATCATTCCCATCATACATCACGATAAGCACTGAGATCATTGCTGCACAAAACACTCAGCAGGTCACTAGTTCCAATCTAGATTTTTACTATCTCCTGCAGAAATTTTTGCTATTGTTGAGTGTTAATTCAATTTGAAAGTCAATTTGATTCCAAGTACAAATGGATTCAGGCAAACTACAGTTTAAACATGATAGGTGTTCATAAAAAGCCGAAGTACGCAGTACCCTCCCTCCCCACACTTGTCCTAGTACTCACTACTCAGCCCAGGCGGTCTCACTGTTCCCACTCAAACCATGCTGTGTTTGAGCAACAGGGAAACAAGGCTGTCAGTATCTTCTAGGGTGTGGTCGTACGTAAAAGCAGCAACTAGTATGTAAAAAGTAAGACAGCAATCATGATTTGGGCCAATTCTCAAACTTTTGCTCATCCCACAATCTAGTGTTGTCTGTTTTATTTTCTGAATGGGTCTTTCTGCTGTAATTTATTCTTGCAATAACAACTGCTGTCAGTTTAATGTGATTTTTATTGGTTAGAAATTTAATTCTGGATTACTTTTCTTTCTCGTTTCTTCTTGTTCTAAAGCTGGTAATGTTTTCCCCCAGAATTCTAAGACATGAACACTACCGAATTTCTCATTTGCTACCCCAGTTGGTAAATCATTAGAGTTTCCCATAACCAAATAAGATATTGTTTTGGGTTCAGAATGAAGTAATGGATCTTGAGGCACAACATTTTCGCCTTTGAATGTTATCTTTACTTAAAAAGCAGCGAATGTGTGTGTGTTTTTTTTTTTTTTTTTTGTGGTTTTAGGGGGCACAACTTCAATGGTCATTAGCGCCCTGACTACTCTAAGAATGCACCGTGAGGCACAAGTGGACAACAACAACTAAAAGGGAAAACACGATAAAAGACAGACTGACAGGCATAGGATTAAAAAACAGCATCATCAAGTGTCCTGAGAGAGGTTTGTCAAATTGATAAAACAAAGAACACGAACAACTGCTCGTGGGTCATCCGCTAAAATGGCATCGAAAGTACTTGGCAGGTTAAGATCGAGACGCAGTGTGTTAAAATATGGACAGGACATTAAAATGTGTCGAACCGTCAGCAAGTGCCCACATGGGCAGAACGGCGCTGGCGCAGCCGTCAGCAGATGGCGATGGCTGAACCGGCAGTGTCCAATTCTTAACCGGGCCAAAACTACCTCCTCCCGCCGAGAAGGGCGTGAGGAGGACGTCCAAGCCACGGGAAGAGGTTTTAAGGCCCGAAGCTTGTTGTCTGCAAGTGCAGCCCAATCGGCATGCCACAGCGACACAATGCGCCGACAAATGACCCTGCTAAAATCGGACGAAGGGACACAACAAGAAGCTGTCCGAGACTGGAGGACCGCAGCCTTGGCCGCGGCATCTGCAGCTTCGTTCCCAGGGATACCGACATGGCCAGGAACCCACATAAAGCTAACCGGAGAACCGACGTCCACCAGCTGCTGAAGAGAGCGTTGGATCCGGTGTACGAAAGGGTGAACCGGGTACGGATCACTGAGGCTCTGGATGGCGCTCAGGGAGTCGGAGCAGATGACATAAGCAGAATGTCGGTGGCGGCAGATGTAAAGAACAGCCTGGTAGAGGGCAAAGAGCTCAGCTGTGAAGACCGAACAATGGCCATGGAGCCGGTATTTGAAACTTTGTGCCCCGACAATAAAGGAACACCCAACCCCGTCATTGGTCTTAGAGCCATCTGTATAAATGAAAGTCATGTCGATGAACTTCGAACGAAGTTCCAAAAAACGGGAGTGGTAGACCGAACCGGGGGTAACCTCTTTTGGGAGCGAGCTGAGGTCAAGGTGAATGCGGACCTGAGCCTGGAGCCAAGGTGGCGTGTGGCTCTCGCCCACTCGAAAGGTTGCAGGGAGTGAAAAATTAAGGTGTTGAAGGAGGCGACGAAAGCGAACTCCAGGTGGTAGCAGGGCAGAGACATACAACCCGTATTGACTGTCGAGAGAGTCATCAAAAAAGGAACGATAAGACGGGTGGTCGGGCATTGCCAGTAGCCGACAGGCATACCGACAAAGCAGTATATCGCGCCGGTAGGTGAGTGGCAACTCACCAGCATCAGCATGAAGACTCTCGACGGGACTAGTATAAAACGCGCCGATCGCAAGTCGTAAGCCCCGATGTTGTATGGAGTTGAGGCGGCGTAAGATGGATTGCCGTGCAGAGGAGTATACGAAGCTCCCATAATCCAGCTTGGAGCGGACGATCGACCGATATAGACGAAGTAGGACGGTTCGATCCGCTCCCCATGACATACCACTGAGAACACGGAGGACATTTAAAGAACGGGTACAACGGGCGGCCAAATATGACATGTGGAGACCAGCTAAGTTTCCTGTCAAATGTAAGGCCTAAAAATTTGGTTGTCTCCACGATTGGGAGAGCAACGGTACCGAGTCGTAAGGACGGTGGGAGAAACTCTTTGTAGCGCCAGAAGTTAATACAGACCGTCTTCTCGGCAGAAAAACGGAAGCCATTGGCGACACTCCAAGAGTAAAGACGGTCAAGAGAACGCTGAAGACAGCGCTCCAGGAAACATGTACGCTGAGCGCTGCAATAGATGGTAAAATCGTCCATGAAAAGGGAGCCCGATACATCAGCTGGGAGGCAATCCATTATTGGATTGATCGCTATGGCGAAGAGAGCGACGCTCAAAACTGAGCCCTGTGGCACCCCATTCTCCTGGCGAAAGGTGTCGGACAGGACAGAACCCACACGTACCCTGAACTGTCGATCCATTAAAAAGGAACGAATAAAAAGAGGGAGGCGACCGCGAAGGCCCCATGTATGCATGGTGCGGAGAATGCCCGCCCTCCAACAGGTGTCGTAAGCCTTCTCCAAATCAAAGAACACAGCCGCGGTCGGGCGCTTCCGCAAGAAGTTATTCATAATGAAGGTCGACAAGGTAACCAGATGGTCAACAGCAGAGCGGCGCCTTCGAAATCCACATTGTACATTGGTAAGTAGGCGTCGAGACTCGAGCAGCCAAACCAATCGAGAGTTAACCATTCGCTCCATCACTTTACAGACACAGCTGGTAAGCGAGATAGGTCGATAACTGGAAGGCAAGTGCTTGTCCTTCCCCTGCTTAGGAATCGGGACAACAATAGACTCGCGCCAGCATGCGGGAACATGTCCCTCAATCCAGATGCGATTGTATGTACGAAGAAGAAAACCTTTACCCGCAGAAGAAAGGTTCTTCAGCATCTGAATATGAATAGAATCAGGCCCTGGAGCGGAGGACCGTGATCGGCCAAGTGCGTTTTCGAGTTCCCGCATGGTGAATGGGGCATTATAACTTTCACAATTCGAGGAGCGGAAGTTAGGTGGCCTAGCCTCCTCTGCCTGTTTGCGGGGGAGGAAGGCAGGGTGGTAATGAGCGGAGCTCGAAACCTCTGCGAAAAAGCGGCCGAAGGCATTGGAGACAGCCTCAGGGGCCACAAGGACTTAATTCGCAATCTTCAAGCCAGAAACTGGGGAGTGGACCTTAGTGCCAGATAGCCGGCGCAGGCTACCCCAGACAACAGAAGAAGGAGTAAAACTGTTGAAGGTGCTTGTGAAAGCAGCCCAGCTGGCTTTCTTGCTTTCTTTAATAATACGACGACACTGAGCACGTAATCGTTTATAATTAATACAATTTGCCACTGTAGGGTGGCGTTTAAAGGTGCGTAAAGCACGTCGACGAGCACGTAAAGCGTCTCTACATGCTGCGGTCCACCAGGGGACCGGTACGCGACGTGGAGAAGAAGTAGGGTGAGGGATGGAATGTTCAGCAGCAGCGAGAATGACTTCCGTGAGGTGTGCGACCTGACGATCGCAGCTTGTGAAGGTTTGATCCTGAAAGGTCGCCCTGGAAGAGAAGAGCCCCCAGTCTGCCTTGGAGATGGTCCAACTAGAGGAGCACAGAGAGGGAGTATGCTGCAGGAGATGGATAACACACGGGAAGTGGTCGCTCGAATATGTATCAGCAAGTGCATACCACTCAAACCGGCGTGCAAGTTGGGGAGTACATATAGAGAGGTCTAAATGGGAATAGGTGTGAGATGTGTCCGAAAGAAAAGTAGGGGCGCCAGTATTGAGGCAGACAAGATTGAGCTGGTTGAAAAGGTCTGCTAACAAGGAGCCCCTTGGGCAGGATGCTGGAGAGCCCCAAAGGGGATGGTGGGCATTGAAGTCTCCAGTTAACAAAAATGGTGCAGGTAGCTGAGCAATAAGTTGCATCATGTCTGCCCTGGTAACGGCAGATGACGATGGAGTGTAAACGGTACAAATGGAAAATGTAAAAGTGGGGAGAGTAATGCGGATGGCAATTGCCTGCAGGCCGGTGTGCAACGTGATGGGATCGTAGTAAATATCATCCCGTACCAGCAACATAACCCCTCCATGAGCTGGGACACCTACCACAGGGGGTAGGTCAAAACACACAGAGGTGTAGTGTGCCAAGGCAATTCGTTTCCTGGAGGGCTACGATGAGCGGACGGTGCAAGCGGAGCAGCAACTTCAAGTCCTCTCGGTTGGAGCGAATGCTGCGAATATTCCAGTGAATAAGTGCCATCGTAAGAAAAGGAAGATGAAAAAAGGGGTCACCTCGAAGGCCGCTGAGGGCATGGCTTCGAGCGAGCACCGCCGCCGCTATCAGTAGGCGGACAGTCATCGTCCATTGGGTCCATAGGTTCATCGGCCATCTCGGGAGGATGGCCGGGAGGGGGAGCTTCCTCCGCCGGTGAACGGCCAGATGTACGGCTACCAGCGGTGCGGCCAGGCGAAACGGATGACGGCCTGGGGCGGCAACCGCTGGGTGGCGCAGGAGAAGAAATGCGCCGTGGCGGAGAAGGAGAACTGTGCTTCCTATGAGCCTTTTTGGAAGGACGTTTGGTGGAAGTACTGGTCGAAGGCTGGGAGGTCGAGGAACGTAGGAAGTCTGCACGGGATGGTTCCTTCTTGAAGGCCCGTGCATCTGACTTCGGGGTCTTCGTCTTAGCAGAAGCTGATGAAGGGGCTTGTGTCTGTGGGGTGATGGGAGGAAGAGGAGACGTCGACCGCGCAATCTTAGCACTGGCCGAACGGACGACCGTGGTGCTGAAGGTCAGATTGCATGTCTGGGTTGCTACCTCCCTGGTAGTCCGGGGAGAGGCGAGGACAGTACTATATTTCCCCGCTGGGAGCAGCGCGGGCTTCCTACTAGCCAATAGCTTGCGAGCAGCCGAGGTGGACACTTTCTCTTTGACCCGAATTTCTTGGATACAGCGTTCTTCCTTATAGACAGGACAGTCACGGGAGGATGCGGCATGGTCACCCTGACAGTTCACACAACGAGGAGACGGAGGTGGACAGTCACCCTCATGGGCATCCCTGCCACAAGTGACACATTTAGCCGCATTGGAACAAGACTGTCGAGTGTGATTGAAATGCTGACACTGGTAGCAGCGCGTAGGTGTCGGGACATAGGGGCGAACAGAAATAACCTCGTAGCCCGCCTTGATGCGCGATGGCAGCTTAACACTATCGAAGGTCAAGAAAAGTGTCCGGGTCGGTACAAGGTCATTGTTGACCTTTTTCATGACCCTATGGACAGCCGTCACGCCCTGCTCAGCGAGGAAAGATTGAATCTCCTCGTCAGTCAATCCGTCGAGGGAGCTAGTATAGACTACACCACGAGACGAATTCAAAGTTCGGTGGGCCTCCACCCGGACAGGGAACGTGTACAGGAGTGTGGCCTGAAGCAGTTTTTGTGCCTGAAAGGCACTCTCAGTTTCTAGTAATAAGGTACCGTTACGCAACCTGGTACAAGATTTGACAGATCCGGCTATGGCATCGACGCCCTTCTGGATAACGAAAGGGTTGACAGAGGAAAAATCCTTTCCGTCCTCAGATCGAGAAACGACGAGGAACTGTGGGGCAGGCGGTAGTACTTTTGTCACTGGTGGCTGGTCACGTTTCCATTTTTGGGCAGAAGTCTAAAGCGATGGAGTAGAATCAATTGCGGAGGAATCCCCCATGATTGCCAGCGTCTCCGATGGCACGCTCGTTCCTTGTGGGGACCCTCTCAGAGGGCACTCCCGCCTTAGGTGAATGTTTACACCTCAGGTCACACCTCCCGAGAAACAGACGGAGGGACCAATCGGCATGGTCAGAAGGTATCAGCTCAGGCAATCACCCCTCCCCGGGCCTGGCCTTTACCAGGGGGTACGCGCGTGCCTTACATGTCTACCCAGGGCGGGGACTTAACGCGTTACCCCGTCACCGGCTACACGTGCGAACGCATGGGTCGGCCTTCAGGCACGCACACGGAGGAGGACAGACTGTCTCAAACGCCGAGGCGGAGACCAGAGAAGGCAAGGAGAAGAAGGCAAGGAGAAGAAGGCAAGGAGAAGAAGGCAAGGAGAAGAAGGCAAGGAGAAGAAGGCAAGGAGAAGAAGGCAAGGAGAAGAAGGCAAGGAGAAGGCAAGGAGAAAAAGGCAATGAGAAGGCAAGGAGAAAAAGGCAATGAGAAGGCAAGGAGAAAAAGGCAATGAGAAGGCAAGGAGAAAAAGGCAATGAGAAGGCAAGGAGAAAAAGGCAATGAGAAGGCAAGGAGAAAAAGGCAATGAGAAGGCAAGGAGAAAAAGGCAATGAGAAGGCAAGGAGAAAAAGGCAATGAGAAGGCAAGGAGAAAAAGGCAATGAGAAGTCAAGGAGAAGTCAAGGGAAAGAGTAAGGAAGACAGTGAGGTGGAGAAGAGCAAAGAAAGGAACCAACAAAAAGAAGGAAGAAACGAGAAGTGAAAAACCAAAAAGACCACAATTATAGGTCGTGGAACCGTCCGTCTCCGGACGCAGACGCTCCTTTTAGTCGCCTCTTACGACAGGCAGGAATACCTCGGGCCTATTGTAATCCCCGGACCCGCAGGGGGGGCAAATGTGTATGTGTGTGTGTGTGTGTGTGTGTGTGTGTGTGTGTGTGTGTTTTTTCAGTATCCATAGATTTATGAGAACTTTTATTGAAATCATTCGTCCGCTGGATTAACGACAAGGGCCGGTGTGCCGGCCAGCCTGGATGTGGTTTTTAGGCGGTTTTCCACATCCCTCTAGGTGAATACTGGGCTGGTCCCCACATCCCGCCTCAGTCACACAACTCAGACATTTTGAAACGCATCTGCACTTTTCCATGATTTACACTAGATGCAGACAGATGGGGTACTCTGATTCTGTCCCAGGGGGTATGGGGTGGTGGCTGAAGGGCATCCGGCCACCCCTTCAAACTAACATGCCAAATACGATTTAACCACGCCAACCCTGCGCAAAATATGGGACAAAGGCACAAGCGATAACTATTAACTTATTGCAATCATATTCTAATACAACAAAAGTTTGTAAGTTGACAGAATTTAATGCTACTTCCTCCTGTGTTCACAAAACTGCTCATTTTTAAGCACAGAAATAGATTGTTGCAGTGGCTAGTTCACAGTTTCTGGACTATCCCTTGCACTAGCACCATGAGTCAACTGTCACGTGATTGACTGAGCAAGACTGATACTGATCAAGCGCCTATTCAAACCCAAGTATTGTTTTTTAAACCCCACCCTTATGGATTCTTCAAAATAAATTTGAATGAAAGCTCAGTGGCCAAAACTTCATCTGTAAATGTAAGATGACCCCTACAATCATCCATTAAACAATGTAACAGTGTTGACCTCAGCAGCAATAATTTAATCTGCAAATATAAGGCAATTCTGTATTTTTCAAATTATGAATTTGGGGAAAAAACCTTGTCTTATATGTGGGTAAGTACAGTAGTATATTGAAAAATGCATATATCTCAACACTATAACACCTAGAAGACTTATCTGGGATAATAGGAAATTCAGAACTGAAGAGTGTCTCGCAAGGAGATTTCATATCAGCATATGTATTCTCACCAGCTGTAGACAGAATAGTCAGATTCTACACTATGGAGAAGTATCTGTTAATGGATCGTACCTAAACCATTTCTGATTTGCTGCTGACTGTATGGTTTGTCTTAAGAGAAGATAAAGCTTCCACAGCTAATAAATGAGCTTAATGTGACGAGTTTGAAAGTAGGACAGAAAATCATTTATAGTAAGACAAATTATCAACCATCAAAATAAAAATATTAAAAATTAACACTGAAATCTTAGAGCCAGCTCAGCTTCTGAATTCAGGGCAGTTGAGTGACTAGATACCCGACAAAATTAAAATCTGAGGAATAAAAGTGGCCTAACTGCTTGTGACTAACTGAACAGTGCTTCAAAACCTACACTTCTTATAAGAAGAATGTTTACAATCGATGGGCATAACTAGTTTTGTCTTATGGTAATGAGACATATGTAGCCAGACGAGTAGATGAAAACAGAAAGAAAGTACCATGACCTAACAGAAAGTAGATGATGACATCACAAAATATACAAGGGCAACATAATAGATGTTTACCAGCCAACATAGAATATATGGAAACATCTAGAGAAGGTCTTCATCCAACAATGACTGTCAAATAGCTAATGATTACATGTTGAGCGAAAGTTCCCTAAGTATTTAGTAACGTGCTCAGCAGATGACATTCAGCTTCTACAAAAAGTGAGAATTCCCTTAACAGAACTATTCTAGAGTTTTCCTCCAGAAACTTGTGCTGCATGAGAACTGCTGTGGCCTTCATGTCAACAGTATCAAGAGGAAACCAGATACCGAGTCACAATCTACAGAATCTTTCCTCAGTTATGATGAAATATTTCTACAGTGCAAATCCAGCTGAAAATACATATCAATAAGGTTGAACACTGATTCAGACATACCTGACAATATTCTAGTATTGAAATTAACAGGGGCATAGAAAGCTCAATACACAGAAACCTACAACAAACGATACATGTCCCACAGAGGAGCAAAGTTCTTATCTTTCTAAGTCAGAAGTAAGTTTTGTCAGCAGCAGCCATTACCCAACACCTGCATAGATGAAATGCAAAAACTATCATTTACAAGAAGTCTTAATGGCAACACTATTGTAGAATGGGGAAAAAATACTGATCATCAGTTTTCAGCATTGGAATCACACAGCAAAGTGGTTGCAAATAACTGTTTGGTACACTGACCTAGTTTTCAAAACCTCTACGAATGTCTTCATCAGAATGAAATTTTGAAAAACACTATAAAATAATACATAGAAAACTATTAACCAAGATGACAATTGTCACGGCATACAAAGGTTACTTACGTAAAATTACACTGTGAGAAAGTAATGGTCAAAGTTTTGAGCAGATATGCTCAAGTCAAAAATTAAAATTCACATATGCCTGGCTAGGAACAACATCAAACTGATCGACCCAGTAGCTTACCCTGCTACCATGAAAACACTGCAAAGTTGCGCCACCTATTAGGCACAAACAGTGACATGCCAATTTGAGACCTTGTAATAGAAATAATTGAATTAAACAACAGTTAATTATAAAAACAAAATATAAAGGAAGAGAACTTTATGTTCTTTTGAAAATACAAAAAGTCTAGCAAATTAAGTATGACAGAGCCATCTACTAGGCTGTACAGAGGTTACCATTATGTAAAACAAAGGATATTAAAGAATATTTATACAAACAGCTGCACAATTAAAAATTATCTGCATGAAGGTAACTTTAGCAGTATACATCCACGAGATTTGAAGAAAAAAATGTTTTCGAATTAGAGGCAGGAAAAAACAGCAAAAAATCTACATCATACTCTGCAAGCCACCTAATGGTGTGTGGCGGAGGGTACTTTCGGTACCACTACCTGATCCCTCCAACTCTGTTCTACTCACAAATAGTGCGTGGGAAGAATGAGTGTCGGTAAGCCTCTGTATTGGCTCTAATTTCTTGAATTTTCTCCTTGTGGTCAATACATGAGATGTATGTGGGGGGGAAGTAATATGCTTTCCGATTCCTCCTGAAAAGTGCTGTTCCAAAATTTCAATAGTAAATCTCTCCATGATGCACAATGCTTCTCTTGTAACAACTGCCAGTGGAGTTTGTTTAGCATCTCTGTAATACTCTCTCGCCAGGTAAATGATCCTGTGATGAAATGTGCCACTCTTCGTTGGACCTTTTCTATCTCCTCTATCAGTCCTACCTGATAGGGAACCCAGATGGATGAACAATACTCAAGAATTGGACGAACAAGCACCATATAATAAGCCACTTCTTTCGTGGATGAGTTACATTTTCTTAAGATTCTTCCGATGAATCCGAGTCTGGTGTCTGCTTTTCCTACTATCTGATTTATGTGGTCATTCCACTCAAGGTCGCTCTGGATAGTTACGCCTACACATTTTACGGCAGACACTGTCTCCAGCTGTTTGTCATCAATAGTGTACCTGTACAGTAGTGGATTTCTTTTACTATCTATGCACAATGTGTTACATTTATTTACGTTCAGGGTCAAGTGCCAGAGACTGCAACAATCATAAATTCTCTGCAGTTCGTTCTCCAAATTCTTTCTAATCTTCTGGCATTGCTACTTTGGTGTAAACAACTGCATCACCTGTGAACAGCCTTAAAGAGCATTTGAAGCCTTCTACTAGATCATTTATATATATTGCGAATAGCAATGGTCCTATCATACTTCCCTGTGGTACTCCCGGATATTACCTTTACATCTGTCAATTTAGTTCCATTAAGAGCAACATGTAGAGTTCTGTCCACAAGAAAGTCTTTAATTCAATCACAGGTCTGCTCCAGTACTATGTAAGCTCTTACTTTTTTCATTAAACTGCAATGCAGGACAGTGTCACATGCGTTACTGAAATCAAGCAACACTACATCACCCAGAGCACCATTGTCAACTGCACTGTGGATCTCATGGAGGAACAGAGTGAGCCGAGTTTCGCACGATCTCTGTTTGCAGAATCCATGATGATTTTTATAGAGGAGATGTTAGTTTTCCAAGAACGTCATAATTCTTGAGAATAAAACACTTTCCATAATTCTACAACAGACTGACGTCAACGATATAGGTCTATAATTGTGTAGATCTGTCTTATAGCCTTTCTTAAAAACGGGAATGACCTGCACTTTTTTTCCAGTCATTATATACCTTTCATTGCTCAAGCAGTCTACGATAAATTACTGCTAGAAAGGAATCAAAATTCTGCGAGTGGTGGTTAGAGCCATTGAAAATATTTTTGTTTCGTAATTGTAACTGTTTGTTGAGGCCAGTGTTCTTAGAAATATGCTTGAAAATCTCCAGCTCTTTGAGTATGTCAAGCCTATGACCTTTCTTCTCTGTATGCAAAATGGGAATTTCCTCAACACACTTTGGTTTGTGACTAGAAATTAACAGCTGATCAGCAAAAGTGGAATTATATACATTAGCGCCTCTTTTTACCACTAAATGTTCCGTGTATGTAACAAGGCATACATGCCAAAGGCTTGAATGTGTTTAATTTTAATTTATGATTTGAGTATATCTGCTCAAAACTTTGACTGTTTCTTTCTCACAAAATAATTTTACACAAGTCACATCTGTATACCATGACAATTGTCAGCATGGTTAATAATTTTGTCAAACTTGATTTTCTGTGTGTTATTTTTATATGGTTTCTTAAAATTTCATTCTTAGAGTTGTTGAAACCTAGGTCAGGGTCAAACAGTTAATTGCAACCAGTTGGTTGTGTAATTCCTGCACTGAAACTTTTATATGGTTGCTGAGAGAGAGCCATGTTTGAAACTGTGTTATGATCAATTCTTACTACAAGAGAATGTAACTCAATAGAAAATCCAATTTCCTTCCATAATTCAAAACATTCATTTATGGAAAATTGTGGAAACAATATTTTCAAAAACACAAATCAGCAACTGGTAAAATCACTAGTGAGAGTTCACCAAAACTTTAAATGTTTAGCAAAAATGTGCAAAAATGGCACAAATAGCATGTATGATGGTAAACATGTTGTAATCTAAGTGCTAAATGTTCACTATGTGGCATAATGGTGCAGATTCACAATTACCAGCAAAAGAATACTGTAAAGATGGCCACCTAACTAGCAACTTGTACCAGGGATGGATCACATTCTAACATTTAGAACCCCTACAAGGAAGGAGTGAAACTTAAATTCATGGCAGGGTCTTGCATGTTACTCAGAAAAAAGTCTATGAACGAAGCTCAAATCCACAAATAATGTGATGTCCAAGTCAACATTCCTTGCTGAGTTCAAATTGCATTGAGAATCCACCACTCTGCGCGTTATGCATTCCAATTTCACCGACTGTCGGCAAGCTGGGTGCTCTGGCAGCTGACTCCTGGCAGCGGACTCCATAATTGAAGAAAAGCGTGCTGAAGCATGCGAGCATTACCTGTGATGCTTTGAAGAAGATGATTCCTTCCTTCCTTATTAATCAAGGGTGGGGGGTGGGCAAAACTTTGATACACTACCAGGGAAACAAAGATGCCAAGTATGGAATAGTGCCGAACCTAAGTGGTTCTCATCACAGCTATTAACGGGGAAAGTAATCAGTACCACTTTTATGGTGTGAAAAATATACTGTCCTAGAGGGATATATGTCATAAAGAAACAGTGTAAACAACTCCTTTCATAAAAATCATCTTAAAGTTGCAAACAAAACAAGATATATATGGTATATGCAACAGTTTTGGTAACCATGTAACTTCTTTAGAAATCTGAACGTGTTTGGATCCTTCATATACCCTTTGGGTGGTCATAAACTCTCAACTCCGAATCACATTCTTTTCTAAGCAAATTCAGAAACAAACTTGCACTGAATGTGGATGACATGTCAACAAGTGCCTTACCCATGTAAGTATACTATTTTATACAAGTACATAAATTTGTTTAAATGGATAAACAGTGAAAAAATATCTTCATGCATTAATAAACAACATATTGATAACATTTATGGAGTATAATATAATTAAATTTGAGACATCAGTACTTCCACAAATAAAAAGAGTAACAGGTGAAATTAAATCATCACATGCATCAACAACAAACAACTTGATAATTTTCAGAGAGAGGTTTACTTTGTGAACTTCTTGACATAAGCCTACAAGGAAATCAACACAAAACAATGGGTAAGAGACATACATACAGCAGGAACACACAATATAACAAATGCAGGTATTAAGAAATGATAATCAACATACAGCAAACAAGATGTGAAAAGTTTCATGTCACATAACCGAGGTGGACTATTTCAGCTTGGATACACAACATAAAAATAGTTAGAACATGAAAAGCATTTAAAATGCAGTTTTCAGAGATAGGGCATGACATAAGTTTACCATTTTTTCTTGAGCGTTAATATATAGCAAGAGAAGAATTTAAATGCACCTAGCCTACAGACTGCCAAAATGGGAGGAACAGATAAAACAGGCCACACCTCCCACATGAAATGCCAACTGAATATGTACCTTCAGTGTAGTTGGTAACAACTATTTTATGAAAGGAAGTCTTATGTATGTTCAGAATAGATGAACCACCTTTTCTTGACACATTCTAACATGGATGATCCAAACATGACAACAAAACTAAACACAGTATTCACCAATGGCTACTGTGCTACAGCATACAGCTTTGGTCTGCTGCTGAAGTTAGATGAGGCTGGACACAAAAACTTGACAGTTTAAAGTCTTGTGACTTCAGTTTTCTCCGCTCAAGCTGTACTTTCAGGAAGAAGATTAGACATGGAGCCAATGATGCACAAAAGTACCTGTGCAACTGAATCTTGCATGCACGTATGTTTGGGCAGAAACAGAGATTAAAGGAAAGAAACACAGGCGTTCGAATGAAGTCTTTCAGTATTATAATCACAGACAAACGGTAGCAATGACTAAAAGACAGGACTTTCAAAGAGGAGGTGGTTATCAATCTGGCCTGTATTTTGTTTGTCTGCACATTACTACTCAACAGGTTCGCCAATTTTAGTGATTTTTGGTGGCCTCTGATAGAGGGTACATCCAGGATGGTCTCAAATAGTTTGAGGATGGTCTCACTTAACTGTGAGGCAGTACTGAGCTAGTATTGCACTAGTATTAACAAATTGCTACTTTGTAATTTTCCATTAGTATGGTATATTTAATGCTTTCTATGGATGGAGCTGCAAGACACAATCACATTGTGGGCTGTCTACTTGGCACACACGCACAATGATTCAGTAGCACAAACTGTGCTATGAATGACTGAATTTCATTCAAAGTGCTGTAGGTTATTAAACTCAGTACTATTTTAATAGTTCATCACAGATTATCTGCATAACAAATTGCCAGTTTTTAAAAACTGAATACCTAAAGCTAACACAGTGAACAGGCACTTTAGAGGCATTATGGCCATGGCATACATTTTTACAAATCTTAGAGAAGATTATACATGTATTCACAGTTTGCGAACTGTTTTAGCAGCACTCAAAATTATGATCCTGCAGTGATGTGGTACCTTTTGTATTTGTCTCCTGAGTGCCACCACAGTGACTACACTTCTGTCCCGTGTTTGTAGAAGCAATACATGATATTGAATTTCCTTATAGTGTGTCCCCAACATAGATGAAGTATCAGAAAATTATGAAGGCTCATCATTATTTGCATGGCATTAAATTTCGTTTTGCTAATGCGGTCAGCATGCATGACTCAACCTGAAGTCCCATGTTCTGTTTCCAGTATTGGTAAGTGTTCTTGCTTGGTAGAAGGACTTTAAAAGGCAGGCACTCAGCCTTGTGGGCACAACTGAGGAGCTACTTGAATGTGAAGCTGTGGACCCCATTAGCACAAGCCGACACACATGGCCGAGTGACAAGATGTACCATTGCACCCCTCCATCCTGACATACACAATGTGATCGAAAGTATCCGGACAACTGGCTGAAAATGACTTACAAGTTGGCGGTGACCCTCCATCGGTAATGCTGGAATTCAATATGGTGTTGGCCCACCCTTTGCCTTCATGACAGCTTCCACTCTCGCAGGCATACACTCAATCAGGTGCTGGAAGGCTTCTTAGAGAATGGCGGCCCATTCTTCATGAAGTGTTACACTGAGAAGAGGTATCGATGTCGATCGGTGAGGCCTGGCACGAAGTCGGCATTCCAAAACATCCCAAAGGTGTTGTATAGGATTCAGGGCAGGAGTCTGTGCAGGCCAGTCCATTTCAGGGATATTATTGTCATGTAACCACTCCGCCATCGGCTGTGCATTATGAACATGTGCTCGATCATATTGAAAGATGCAATCGCCATCTCTGAATTGCTCATCAACAGTGGGAAGCGAGAAGCTGCTTAAAACATCCATGTTGGCCTGTGCTATGATAGTGCCATGCAAAACATGACCACACCATAACACCACCGCCTCTGAATTTTACTGTTGGCCCTACATGTGCTGGCAGATTACGTTCACTGGGCGTTTGCCATACCCACACCCTGCCATCGGATCACCACATTGTGTACCACGATTCATCACTGCACACAATGGTTTTCCACTGTTCGATTGTCCAATGTTTACGCTCCTTACACCAAGTGAGGCATCTTTTGGCATTTACCGGATAGATCTGTGGCTTATGAGCAGCCGCTCAACCATGAAATCCAAGTTTTCTCACCTCCTGCCTAACTGTCATAGTACTTGGCGTGGATACTGATGCAGTTTGGAATGATGTGATGGTCTGGATCGATGTCTGACTATTACACATTATGGCCCCTCTTCAACTGTCGGCGCTCACTGTCAGCCTGCAGATGAAGTTGGCCTGTACAATTTTGTGCTGTATGTGTCCTTTTACGTTTTCACTTCACTATTGCATCGGGAACAGTAGACCTAGGGATGTTAAGGAATGTGCAAATCTCGCATACAGGCATAGGACACAAATGAGACCCAATCACCTGACCACATTCAAAATCCGCGAGTTCTGCAGATTGCCTCATTCTGCTCTCTCACAATGGCTAATGACCACTGAGGTCGCTAATGTAGAATACCTGGCGGTAGGTGGCAGCACAATGCACCCAATATGAAAAACGTATGTTTACAGGGGGTGTCAGGATACTTTTGATCTCACAGTGTATAGTGTATAAGGCAGAGAGTGATATAGTGGACACCTGCTAGGCCATTACTCTAGAGAATGTAATGCCACAGACTTCAGTTCGCTTTAAACTGTCATGTACAAAATGAAGCTGATGAAGTGGCTCAGCACTCTCACTGGAAAGACTGCACACTTACTGAACTGAGCTGACAAGTACATTACTCAGCAGTCTCATTTCAAAGATGCTTATTTATTCAGTCCAGAAAACTAGAATTTACATACTCCTGTATTACAGATATCTTTGGCACATGTACAGAGTTAGGTTTTACTTGTTTTTATTAGTGTTTTGAAGAGTTTGTTAAACAATTTTTTCCTGCAGGCAGCTTGATCTTTTAGGCTTTCCTATCAAAATATACATGAAAGCCAACAAAACTCAAGTATGAAGCAATTTTTGTGAAATTTAAAACCAACTAAGAGCCACAAACAAAAAGGCAACAAGCAATAAATTTGCTTTAAAAAGGAAAAATAATCTTATCAGATAGGATGGATCAAACTAAACTTTTGGATGCCAGCATCAAATTTACAGGAAAGAAATGAAAAGAAAATTAGTCACAGAATGGATTAACACAATAAGTAGTTAGACAACACAGTAGAGTTTTTAAAATAAATGGTTAATCCAGTAAACTGACACATATATTCTAAGATATCACAAAAAATCAGAATATGCCATAAAATACTTATATACAGTACTTAAATGACTTCATCAACTATGTGATTCATACATGTACAGAGACCACCACAACTTCTATTGTGAAGAGAAGTCTCCTATCGTATTAACACGGGTATACATACATACATACGTACATACATACATAAATACTTGTCCCATAGGTATTTAATATGACATTTCATAATGCTGTGGAATATGTCACTTTAACATAAGTTTTCTTTACACAAAGTAATTAATATATGTTACTACTCCATATCTAAAAATTCATCTATTGAGTAGAAGGAGTTGGCTTTCAGAAATTCTTTTAATTTGTTTTTAAATGCTGATTGGCTATCTGTCAGACTTGTAATGCTATTTGGCAAATGACCAAAGATTTTTGTGGCAGCACAATTCACACCTTTAACCAGAATAGTGAAGTTCATCATTTCTTCTAATATTTCTGTTCACTGTTATTTTTGAATTGGGATGGGTTGTTAATAACAAATTTTCATAACTGAATATATATACTGCGAAGGTACTGTGAATATCCCGTGTTCCTTAAATAAATGTCTGCAAGGTGATCTTGGGTGGGCTCCAGCTATTATTTTCATTACACTCTTTTGTGCAATGAATACTTTTTCTCTTAATGATGAATTAACCCAGAACCTCAGTGACTTCGAGCGACCATCAAGGGACTGTCTTTCACCGAGGGCACCCTAAAGAGTGAGGGATCGTGTCTTCTGCTGCAGAAATGATTGTGGTAGTCACCTGTTCAACCATCACATGTGGAAAAGTCAACTGTGACATCAGAGGTGAAAGTTTCCCAGTCCACCTTGTTTAAAGCCCATCTAGCAGGCATCCATGGGCCCGATGCTGGGGCAATGACAGGAAGATGGGGAAGTGGTCACTATCACACAGGTTGTCATGTACTCTCCAGTGGATAGATGGGAGAAGTCTTTTGACTGACAGACAAAATGTCTGCTTGTGTCTGTGTATATGCGGATGGATATGTGCGTGTGTGCGCGCGCGCATACCTGTCCTTTTTTCCCCCTAAGGTAAGTCTTTCCGCTACCGGGATTGGAATGACCCCTTACCCTCTCCCTTAAAACCCAAATCCTTTCATCTTTCCCTCTCCTTCCCTCTTTCCTGATGAGGCAACCGTTGGTTGCGAAAGCTTGAATTTTGTATGTATGTTTGTGTGTCTATCGACCTGCCAGCGCTTTTGTTTGGTAAGTCTCATCATCTTTCTTTTTAGATATATTTTTCCCACGTGGAATGTTTCCCTCTATTATATATCTACACACACACTTACTTTCATTAATGAAATATTAAATGCTCTGAGTAACTGGAAGTCACCCATTGGGATTTTTGTGATCTCTCAAAGGCTTTTGATTGTGTAAATCATGGAATACTTCTAGATAAGCTGAAGTACTGTGGTATGAATGGGACAGCACTCAAATGGTTTAAATCATACCTAACTGGAAGAGTGCAGAAAGTTGAAATAATATGCAAAAAAGTGGTGATTTCTCAAACTGGGGAACAATCAAGAATGGGGTGCCGCAAGGATCGGTCTTGGGTCCTCTGTTGTTCTTAATATATATTAATGACTTGGCATTCTATATTCATGAAGATGCAAAGCTGACACTTTTTGCCGATGATACTAGTATAGCTATCACACCCAACTGACAAGAATTAACTGATGAAATTGTAAACGATGTTTTTCAGAAAATCATTTAAGTGGCTCTCTGCAAATGGGCTCTCATTAAACTTTGACAAAACACAGGATGTACAATTCCACACAGTAAATGGAAGACACCATTAATAAATATAGACTCCGATCAGAAATTGGTAGCTAAGGTAGAATATTCAAAATTTCTAGGTGTATGCTTTAAAGAGGGGTTGAACTGGAAGAAAAAAAGAAAAAGAAATAGGAAAAAAAAGAAAAAAAAACCCACTGAAGATCTGCTGAAATGTTTGGGTTCAGCTGCTTATGCTATTAGGCTCATTGCAAATTTTGGCGATCTACATCTCAGTAAATTAGCTTACAACTATTTTCATTCTCTGCTTTCATATAGTGTCATATTCTGGGGTAACTCACCATTGAGTAAAAAGAGTGTTCATTGCACAAAGGCGTGTAATCAGAATAATTGCTGGAGCTCATCCAAGATCATCCTGCGGATACTTATTTAAAGAGCTACGGATCTTCACTGTAGCCTCGTAATATATACATTTACTTTGAAATTTGTTATTAACAATCTGAACGAATTCAAAAGTAATAGCAGTGTACATGGCTACAACACTAGGAGAAAGGATGATCTCCACTACTCAGGGTTAAATCTAACTTCGGCTCAGAAGAGGGTAAATTATGCTGCCAGAAAAGTCTTTGGTCATGTACCTAATAGCATCAAATGTCTGACAGATAGCCATATAGCATTTAAAAGGAAATTAAAAGAATTTCTGAATGGCAATTCCTTCTACTTATCAGATGAATTTTTGGATAAAAAAATTATAATAATAAATAAATAAATTTAAAAAATATTACGTGACAGGTAATATTTTGTGTAATGTAATATTTTGTATAGACTCCTTTTAATGACCTGACATGTTCCACGTCATTACGAAGTGTCGTATTCACGATCTATGGAACAAGTACTAACCTAATCTAGGAATATCTGGTTCTTTCTCAATTTTCTTCTTCTGCGTGTCAGAACAAAAATATGCAAGTTTGTATGCTGCCGGGTGGCATGATTGGTTGTGGATAATTATGTCTTTTATTGTTGGTTTATGAAAAATATCAAATGTGTTCAGATTTCTCACTTGAAATTTTTAAATCTGAAAAGCTGATGGTCTTATTTCTCTCTTTCTCCATGTTGAATTTAATTTTATGATGTAAGCTGTTGAATTATGCACGCAAGATATTCCTCTTTTCTCTTTTGCCATCGAATATGATTAATATGTAGTCTATATAACCAGAGTAATCAAGAATTTTTTTGGCTCCTAGAGTCAAATTTTTGAAAAAAAAAAATTTCTTCCAATGTGTTAATGAGAATATCAGCTAATATACATGTATGTGGTAGGCATGAACACAATTCCCATCTTCTTTGAGATAAATTCTGTTCTGGGCTGAGAATTTTAAGCAGTGATTAATTGTGGGATTTATATCTAACTTTGGCTTCAGAGTGATTTTCTTACATCTAAGAAGGTTGTTCTTAACAATTTGTATGGTCCCTGTTACTGGAATGTTTGTATATATGTTAGAGATATCAAGTGATAATAATGTTCCATTTACTGTTATTTTCATATTTTTAAATTTATTGAAAACTGCTTAAGAACTTTTTGCAATGTATTCTCTCTTAGATGTGTAATATTCCTTATCGAGTTTTTTACTAACTGCATGTGCTGGACTATTAATCATAGTAACAATGGGAAAACTGAAATGAATTGTTTATTTATCTTTGGTTGGGCATGCAATCAGGGTGGTGTTGGATTCATTATTGTGGAAATGTTCACCAATATTATGGAAGTGATCACCAATATTATGGAAGTGATCACCAATATTATGGAAGTGATCACCAATATTATGGAAGTGATCACCAATATTATGGAAGTGATCACCAATATTATGGAAGTGATCACCAATATATTTGCTTTATCTGGTTTTACATTGATTAAATTATGTTCAAGTTTGTAATTAACATGATGTATGACATCACCATGGTTTTCACCATATTTAGCACCACTGTAGTTTTTGCAACGACTATTTTCATCATACTGTTTACTACATGGGGCTGTATGTTAAATCTGAGGCCTTTATTTAGTACATTCATTTCTCTGGGAGTGATGATGTAAGGTAATGAATTGCAAATGCGTGGCATCCCTCTTTTCTGTTGTATCATCAAATAGGGTTATAATGTCATCAACATATCTGTAGTAAAAAGAATTTTCAGCTCTGCAGGTGAACTTGTTGAAAAAGTTCTTCCTTCTCATTTATAACTTGCTAATGTCCCATCAGCATTACAAACAATCACATTTTATTGTCAACTGATAAATGTGCGAGTGATATAGTTTGAAACATTCAGTTAAGGCATAAAAAATTTTAAAATACTCATGCAAAGGGAGATCTAAATACACTCAATGAAAATAAACATAGCATGCAAAGTAAATGCAAATTCTTCGAGACAGAAGAAGATTTGACCAGTGGAAAAGGTGAGAAATAAAAGCATCAACTTTTCAAATTAAAAAAAATTTCAAACACGAGATCTGAACACACCAATAATAGATGTAATTATCCACAGCAAACCATGCTACCAGTGAGCCCACAAACTTGCATATTTCATTTATATGATACATATACTGGTCAATTTACCACTAAAGAAGAAAAAAATTGGAAAGAACTAGATACTGTTTGAAAGCTGGCTATGAATAATGGTTATCCCATTATTCAAAAAGAAAACCAATTAAAGATTCCTCAATGTTTTAGATGAAGCAAGTGTAATCAGACACACGTGAACATCGGAAAAACAGAGTTTCTGTATGGCCATATTTAGGCACTGTTTTCAACAAAATTACTCTGCTTCAAGAACACAAAATTAAAAATGATCTACAGGAACAACAACAACAACAACAACAACAACAACCTGCAACAATTACTGAGGGATGCCACAGAAATCAGAGACTATTTTATCACCAGAAGAATACAAAATTGACTGAAGAATGCTCAAAATTTTACATTGGACTAATTGGAAGGAAAGTTAACACATGGCAGAGAACACAATACAATAGGTGACAATAGCCCATCCACCTTTGTTGTACATGAAACTGACACCAACTACGCAATGGCTAATGTTACTAAATCACGACGTAAGCTACAGAATGGTAAAGTTAGGGGTGTAATGAAAGAAACTGAAATTTACATACAGACAACTTTTCATCAGTTCTATGACAAACCTTTATAAAACTGTGGAACACATATACTCCTTAACAAGTATGACTAACGCAAACACCAGTGATGAATGATAACTGAATATACATAAGAACAAAGACCCACATGACTTTGTTAATGAATTTCTATAAAATAATTATAATCTACATGTGCATACACTCTATAAATTAAGTTTTACTCCTTCTTGTATATCTTGAGATAGGACTTGTTCTTATGTTAAAGCCTTAAGCGATACTAATGCATCCAATGTATAATGCTTTTGTTTTATATACCTGACAATGGCCCAAGGCCAAAATTGTACAATTATACATTAAATAATGAAAATTTCAGCTGAAGCCATCATAAAATCTTTAAAAAATTCACTGTAGCTGCAGACGCTCTCGCAAGCAGATTATGTTATCAAATGTGTCTCCTGGCTGTGTATTTTGAGTACACTTCTATTAAAAGGCCTGTTACACAAATGACATTACATATCCTCTCCAGCAAATACAAAAATTATTCTTTACCTTGACAGATCACGTTGGAGTTCCTGCATAATATGATGGCATTGGTCATAGTATCTGACTTGTGCCTCAACAAATTCGTGCAAGCAGCGTAAGTGGCTAGCGTGGGAGCTGCTAATGCCTTCCAGTAGCAACTTCGTTATCTCCGCCTGCCGATCAAATTCTGACTGAGCTACTCTTAAATCTTTTTCCGCCTAAAAAGAAGGAAAATAAACTGTAACAAAATATTTAGCGGAGCATCAAAGCCACAAATAATTTCTGTACATTATGTTATTAACAATAGTTACGAACAATAAACAATGGAATATACCTTCTTTATGGGACTTAATCAGTATAAATTAAATCAGGATGTGTTATACACACAAAAAATACTATTAGAAACTGGAGAAATATGTTGCAGCAAAAGTAATCATAAGTGTTTAAAGTAAAAGAAATTCACAATTATTGAATGCTGGTGCAAGAGCATCCATAAAAATACAACAGTGTGACAGTCTTGAGACTGTAAAGTCCTTGTGTTTATACCAAGCAATGTACACATTAAAATTTCTCAGATTACTCCATAAATAACTTAGGTCAGCTATGCAAGGACTTTGAGAAGGAAGATCAGGTAATTATAGCTGGGGGAGCAGGAAACAGCCTGGCTCTGAGCGTTGGGTTGTTTTAATGAAGGAGACCAGACAGCGAGGTCATCGGTCTAATCGGATTTGGGAAGGACAGAGAAGGAAGTCGGCCGTGCCCTTTCAAAGGAACCATCCCAGCATTTGCCTCAAGCGATTTAGGGAAATCACGGAAAACCTAATTCAGGATGGCTGGGCCAGGCTATGAATCCAAGATATAGTATTAGGAGTGACCTGGATAAAATAGAAGCAGAAACTGGGCACACGAATGTGGGGTTTGTGGAGGTCTTTCAGTGCCATGCTCAGCCCTGGGTAAACACTGCTGTAAGGCGTATTAACACTGAGCTGAACAGGATGCTCCAGACACTGGCAAAGTCTCAAGTGAGTGTTGTTCCAGCTGATGCCATTGGTAGGTGTGGTTACACTACACATGGCCTGCACCTTAATAGGTAGGGGAAAGATAAGTTAGCTTCTCTATTAGCAGATACTGTAAGGGGGGGCCACAGTCACACAAGGGGTGATCCCTGTGGTTATTGGGACCAGGCAGACAGGTTTTTTAGGTTAAATCCAAATTCCAGACAGACAACAACCAAGGAAAATAGAAGAAAAGAAACTTCACGCACAACAAATAGGGAAAAGCTATGGGTGGTATCAACTTACTTCACCTAAATATCAGGGGAATAAAAAATAAAGTAGATGAGCTGATAATGTGTTTAGATGATCTCAAAAACGAGATTGATATACTTTGTCTGAGCACCATGTAACTGTGGGGATGGAAAATGTCAGTATAAATGGGTATAATTTAGCATCTTACACTTTTAGATCTAGTATGGATAAAGAATGAGTTGCTATTTTCATAAAACAAGGGTATAAATACAGAACTGTTGAAGTAAGCAAATTTTGTGTTGATCAGCACTTTGAGGTTTATGCATGTGAACTTCAGCTAGATTATGTTGTGCTGATATTAGCAACAGTGTACAGGTCTACACTAGGAGATTGGGAGCTATTCATAAAAAAGTTTGACTCCCTATTATGCTGTCTGTCAGACAAAAAGAAGAAGTTATTAATTTGTGGTGATTTCAGTGTTAACTTTCTAAGCAATTCTGTTAGGAAAAGTGAACTAGAAGTGTTGTTAACAACATGTAACTTAGAATCAGTGATCAATTTCTCTACACGTATAGCTCAGGACAGTAGTACTCTAATAGATAATGTATTTGTACAGCAAGAGGATGTAGAACAAACACATGCTTTCCCTGTGGTAAATGGATTTTTTTTTTTGTTTGTTTGTTTTGGTTTTAGGGCGCAAAACTGCTATGGTCATTAGCGCCCGGTCCGTGACTTAGGAAACAGTAAAAAACCGAAAAAGGAAATCAGCAGCAATGGGAATGAAAGTCATAAAATTGGAGAAACTAAAAGCAAAAGGAAGGCTTAAAAATCCTCTACAGAAAGGGGGTGGTTGTCCCCCAAAAAAGCTTCAAATGACTGACGTCATTTCACTGGCACTAATAAATTCCAGAACGCGATCGGCTGAGCGCGTGTCATCTGCTAAAATCGACGATATATCAGGCGACAGCTGTAGACGGGAGCGTAACGGATTAAAATAGGGGCACTCAATTAAAAGGTGTCTTACCGTCCACAGCTGAGAGCAGTGGGGACAGAGTGGGGGAGGATCGCCGCTTAAAATATGTCGATGGCTAAAAAGACAGTGCCCTATCTGGAGTCTAGTTAAAATTACCTCCTCCCAACAACGCGTTCGGGAGGAAGAGGTCCAAGCACAGGGAAGAGCTTTCACGTCCCGCAATTTATTATGGGTAAGTGTCGACCAATGTGCGTGCCATAAAAGAACAACACGACGACATAAAACGCTCCGTAGATCGGCGATGGGAATCGATTGAATAGCTGGCCGGAGAAGAGAGACTGCAGCCTTGGCCGCAATATCGGCCGCCTCATTTCCACAGATACCAACGTGTCCCGATAGCCAGAGGAACGCCACCGAGACGCCCCCCAAGTGGAGCAAGTGCAGACAGTCCTGAATCCGGTGGACCAGAGGGTGCACAGGGTAAAGAGCTTGGAGGCTGAGGAGAGAGCTGAGAGAATCTGAGCAGATAACGTACTGTATCCACTGATGGCGGCGGATGTAGTGGACAGCCTGGAGAACAGCGTAAAGCTCCGCAGTATAGACCGAACACTGGTCGGGAAGCCGAAAGTGATTTGGGGTGTCGCCAACAACATAGGCACTCCCTACACCCAACAATGTTTTCGAGCCATCGGTGTAAATAAATGTGGCTTCCGTCATTTGTGCACATAGAGCAGCAAATGCCCGACGATAAACAAGTGAAGGGGTACCATCCTTGGGAAATCGACAAAGGTCACGGAGCAGGCAGATCCGGGGACGGAGCCAAGGCGGTGCTGTACCCCAAGTTGTCAAGAAGGTTTTAGGAAAGCTGAAGGAAAGAGAATGGAGCAGTTGACGGAACCGGACTCCCGGTGGTAGTAGGGAAGAGGAGCGGCCTACATACCCTACATCAAGGCAGGCGTCGAAAAAATGTCATGGGCTGGATTAGCAGGCATGGAAGACAGATGGCTAGCGTAACGACTCAGGAGGACTGCTCGCCGATTAGACAGCAGAGGATCAGCAGTCTCAGCATAAAGGCTTTCCACAGGGCTGGTGTAAAAAGCTCCAGACACTAAACGTAATCCAGGTGGTGGATAGAGTCGAGACGCCGAAGAATAGACGGCTGAGCAGATGAGTAGACTATGCTTCCATAGTCCAATTTCGAGCGCACTAAGGCGCGATAGAGGCAGAGAAGGACCACTCGGTCCGCTCCCCAGGAGGTACCATTCAGGACACGGAGGGTGTTGAGGGATCGCAGACAGCGAGCCGAAAGATACGAAATGTGGGAGGACCAGCATAGTTTCCTGTCAAACATAAGACCCAAGAATTTAGCGACGTCTGAAAACGGAAGGTTGACAGGTCCTAGATGTAAGGAGGGTGGAAGAAACTCCTGACGGCGCCAAAAATTAACACAAACGGTCTTACTGGGAGAAAAACGGAAGCCGGTTTCGATGCTCCAAGAGTGGAGGCGATCGAGACATCCTTGAAGACGTCATTCAAGAAGGCTGGTCCGTTGAGAGCTGTAGTAGATCGCAAAATCGTCCACAAAGAGGGAGCCCGAGACATCAGGAAGGAGACAATCCATAACTGGATTTATGGCAATGGCAAACAGTACAACACTCAGCACGGAGCCCTGGGGTACCTCGTTTTCTTGGAAGAAAGTACGGGAGAGAGTAGTGTTCACCCGCACCCTAAATGTGCGCTCTGCCATAAATTCGCGAAGAAAAAGGGGCAAACGACCTCGAAAGCCCCAAGAGAACAGTGTGCGGAGGATGCCTGTCCTCCAACAGGTATCGTATGCTCTCTCCAGATCAAAAAATATTGCTACTGTTTGGCATATCCGGAGAAAATTGTTCATGATATAAGTGGAGAGAGCAACAAGATGGTCAACTGCAGAATGATGCTTTCGGAATCCGCATTGGGCAGGTGTTAAAAGACTGCGGGATTCCAGCCACCAAGCTAAACGGTAATTCACCATACGCTCCAAAACCTTACAGACACTACTCGTGAGAGAAATGGGGCGATAGCTAGAGGGGAGATGTTTGTCCTTTCCAGGTTTTGGAATAGGAACAACGATAGCTTCCCGCCATCGTCTGGGAAAAGTACTGTCGGTCCAAATTCGATTATAAAGGCGAAGGAGGTAGCGCAGACTATGGGTTGATAAATGCAGCAACATTTGGACGTGGATACCATCCGGTCCTGGGGCGGAGGAGCGAGAAGAAGAGAGGGCATGTTGGAGTTCCCGCATGGAGAAAACAGTATTGTAGCTTTCGCGATTTGGAGAGGAGAAAGCAAGAGGTCGCACTTCCGCTGCACGTTTCTTCGGGAGAAACGCTGGCGGGTAATTTGAAGAGCTCGAAATCTCAGCAAAGTGCTGACCCAATGAGTTAGAAATTGCGACGGGGTCCACTAATGTATCATGCGCGACAGTGAGCCCAGAGACCGGGGAGAAACTAGGCGCGCCTGAGAACCGTTGAAGCCGACTCCAAACTTCCGAGGAGGGAGTGAAGGTGTTAAATGAGCTAATAAAGAATTTCCAGCTTGCCTTCTTGCTATCGCGGATGACACGACGGCATCGCGCACGGAGCTGCTTATAGCGGATACAGTTGGCCAAAGTAGGATGGTGGCGGAAAACGCGAAGAGCACGTCACCGCTCTTGTATTGCGTCATGCATGCCTCGTTCCACCAAGGAACTGGGGGGCGCCGGGGCAATTCGGAGGTGCGTGGTATTGAATGTTCCGCAGCTGTAAGAATAACGTCTGTAATATGAGTGACCTCATCGTCGACGCTAGGAAAGTGACGGTCATCGAATGTCGCTAGAGACGAAAAAAGTGTCCAATCGGCTTGGGCAAACTTCCAGCATCGCGGGCGCATATATGGCAGTTGAGGCTGCAGTCTAAGGACACATGGAAAGTGGTCACTCGAGTGTGTATCATCAAGGGCGAACCATTCGAAGCGCCGAGCTAGCGGAACAGTACCGACCGCAAGGTCCAAATGAGATAAATTTGTTGTGGAGGCAGACAAAAATGTGGGGACCCCAGTGTTGAGGCAAACTAGATCCGCTTGGTGGAAGACGTCTAGCAATAGAGAACCACGTGGACAAGGATGTGGAGATCCCCAAAGCGGGTGGTGGGCATTGAAGTCCCCAACCAGCAAATAGGGGGGTGGAAGCTGACCAAGAAGATGAAGGAGATCAGCTCGTGCCATTGGTGATGACGATGGAATGTATACAGTACAAAGAGAGAACGTGTATCCAGAAAGGGAAAGACGGACGGCGACAGCTTGGAAGGAACTGTTTAAGGGGATTGGGTGATAATGGAGAGTATCATGGAGAAGAATCATGAGTCCTCCATGGGCTGGAGTGCCTTCAACAGAGGGGAGGTCATATCGGACGGACTGAAAATGAGGGAGAACAAAGCGGTCATGGGGACGCAGCTTTGTTTCCTGAAGACAGAAGATGACCGGCGAGTAGGATCGTAAGAGGACCGACAATTCATCCCGATTGGCTCGAATGCCGCAGATATTCCAGTGGATAATGGACATAGGGTGAACAGAAAATGGAGGAATGTGACCAAGGGTGCTGTCAACTCCAACGACTGCTCAGAGCTTGCGACCGACAGCATGGAATGGCATTCAGCCGAAGGCAGAAGATCCTGATCCATAGGTTGGTCAGGAGCAGCCCCTGCCACCAGCGATCAGCCGGTTGACCGGCCACCAGCAGTGCGCCTCGGCGACACAGAAGACGGCCGAGGGCGATTTCCGCCAGGTGGTGCTGTAGATGGGACACGCCTTGGCGGAGAAGGAGAGGAACTGGGTTTCTTTGTAGCCTTCTTGGAAGTATGATGTTTAGATGCAGGAGGAACCGATGGTTGTGAAGTTGCGGTACGTAAAAACTCTTCACGAGTATGCTCTTTTTTCGAAGACTTGGCGTCTGACTTTAGGGCTCGAGATTTAGCAGAACCCAACGAAGGGTGAGCCATAGAGTGGGCAGGCGAAAGTGGTGAGGTTGAACGGGCGATCTTTGCGCTGGCCGATCTGACGACCGTGGAACTAAAGGTGAGGTCGCAAGTCTGCGTGGCCGCCTCCTTTGTTGGCCGAGGAGAAGCAAGGACAGTGCTGTATTTTCCTGTCTGAGGCACGGTGGGCTGTCGACTGGCGAATAATTTTCGAGCAACAAAGGTCGACACCTTTTCCTTCACTCTTATTTCCTGGATGAGCTTTTCGTCCTTAAAAACGGGGCAATCTCGAGAGGAAGCAGGGTGGTCACCCATACAGTTGATGCAGCGAGGGGATGGAGGTGGACAAGCACCCTCATGGGCATCCTTGCCACACGTAACACATTTGGCCGGATTGGAACAGGACTGGCTGGTGTGATTGAACCGCTGACATCGATAGCAACGCGTAGGGTTTGGGACGTAAGGGCGAACGGAAATTATCTCATAGCCTGCTTTGATTTTCGATGGGAGTTGAACTTTGTCAAATGTCAAGAAGACAGTGCGGGTTGGAATGATGTTCGTGTCAACCCGTTTCATAACTCTATGAACAGCCGTTACGCCCTGGTCAGACAGATAGTGCTGAATTTCTTCGTCAGACAATCCATCGAGGGAGCGTGTATAAACGACTCCACGTGAGGAATTTAAGGTACGGTGCGGTTCCACCCGGACAGGGAAGGTGTGGAGCAGAGAAGTACGCAGCAATTTTTGTGCCTGGAGGGCACTGTGTGTTTCTAACAACAGGGTGCCATTCCGTAATCTGGAACAAGACTTTACAGGACCTGCAATTGCATCGACACCTTTCTGAATAATGAAAGGGTTGACCGTGGAGAAGTCGTGACTTTCGTCAGACCGGAAACAACAAGGAACTGTGGCAACGATGGAAGAATCGTCTGTGGCTGAGACTCAGTATACTTACGTTTGTGAGCAGACATAGTGGAAGATGAGGAAACCATTGCGGAAGAATCCCCCATGCTTACCGGCGTCTCCGATGGCGCGCTCCTCCCTTGTGGGGGCCCTCTCTGAGGGCACTCCCGCCTTAGGTGATTGTTCACACCTCAGGTCACACCTCCCGACAAACGGACGGAGGGACCAATCGGCACTTTCGGAAGGTATCAGCTCGGGTAATCACCCCTCCCTGGGCCTGGCCGTTACCAGGGGGTACGTACGTGTCCTACCTGTCTACCCGGGGCGGGGAATTACGCGTTACCCCGTCACCGACTACGCATGGAAGTGCGTGGGTCGGCCTTCAGACACGCACAGGGAGGAAGAAAGAGAAAGGGAAAGGAAAGAAGAGGTCTCAAACGCCACAGCGGAGAAAAGGGCAAGGAGAAGAGGGAAGGAAAAGAGAAGGACAGAGGAAGGACGAAGACTTGCAAGTGTAGAAAGGAAGAAATTTGTAACAGTTTCGAGCGTCTGTCTCCGGACGTAGGCACAAACCATACTCCCAGAGGGGGAGAAAGGGAAAGAAAGAGCCAGAGGTGAGGGGGGGGGGGGGGGGGGCGAAGATGGGGGACGGGGAAGGATGCGGAAAGGGAAGGTATGCAGCCCGGAAAGGAAGAAGGGCCACATTAGCTCGGGGTCCCGTGCTCGCTACGCACGTATCCACAAAAGAGTTGTGGACCCCCTGGGGGGGGGGGGGGGGGGGGGTAAATGGATTATCTGACCATGATGCACAACTGATTAACTTACAAAACCTAACAGGGCATACACTTCAGAAACCATTAAGTAAAAGTGTGAGGGTGCTCAACCCGGAATCTACAGATCACTTCAGAGAAAGTTTAGGAAATGTAAACTGAGAAGATGTATATAATGAGCCAAATGCTAATGATAAATGCAGCATATTTCTTGATAAATTTACATCATTTTTGAAAATTTGTTTTCCAAAGAAAATTACTAAATCTAACACCACAAACTTTTCAAAGAAACCTTTGATTATTACAGGTATTAAAGTGTCTTCAGAAAGAAAAAGAAAACTATATGAGACAGCAAGAACTAGTAAAGATCCAGAAGTAGTTTTCCGCTGTAAAAATTATTGTAACATACTGAGAAAAGTTGTAAGAAAATCAAGAAATATGTATGTTAGAGAAGCAATAAAATGAAATCAATATGGAATGTTGTTAGAAGGGAGACAGGAAAAGTAACCACTGGAGTAGGTAGTATTACTGTTAAAGAGAATGACACCATTTTAACCAACAGTACACAGGTAGCCAATGTATGTAACAATCACTTCTTAAGTGTAGGAGAAAAAATTGGTGAGAATAGTTCAAAAGAAAAAGCCAGGCAGTACATGGAAAAGCCAGTTTTTAAAAATTTTAATCAGATTAAGTTTCATCTAACAACCTCTTGTGAAATAAGGAAAATTATTAAATCTTTGAAAAACAAATGTTCTGTTGGAGTAGATGACATGTCTAACAAGTTATTAAAACAATGTGGAGCAATTACAGCTGATGTTTTGAGTCATATGTAATGCATCACTGACTCAGGGTATTTTTCCAGACAGGTTAAAATATGCCATTTTCAGGCCTCTCTACAAAAAGGGGGAAACCACAGATGTCAATTACCAGCCAGTATCCTTGCTTACAGCATTTTCAAAAATTTTCAAGAAAGTAATGTATTCAAGAGTGGTTAGCCATCTCAACAGTAATGGGATACTTAGTAAATCACAGTTCAGATTTCAGAAATACTGTCCCACTGAAACAGCAATATACAATTTCACTGTCCACATAATAGAGTCTTTAAATAGTAAAATGTCACCAGTAGGAATATTCTGTGACTTATCCAAAGCATTTGATTGTGTGAACCATGACATTATGTTACAGAAATTACAATTCTATGGTATAAATTGAACAGCATATGAGTGGTTTAAGTCATATCTACAGAACAGAAAGCAAAAAGTGTCTTTATATGCTTCAGGTGATTCAAAGGAGTTTGCTACTTCGTCTAACTGGGGTGAAATTACATTAGGCCTTCCACAAGGTTCGATCATGGGTCCCCTCCTGTTCTTGATATGTGAATGACCTCCCTTCTTATGTGAAACAAGATGCTGAACTGACAAGCATAATTATTAATCCAGTAAAAGAAAGTCCGATAGAAAATGATACAAATAAGGTCTTTAGAAAAGTCATTAACTGGTTTTCTGTGAATGGGCTTGCTCTGAACTTTGAAAAGACACAGTACATCCAATTTTCTGCTGCAGAAAGTATAATTCCTTCAATAAACATAACACATCAAAAGAAGTCAGTAGCCAGAGTACATATGAGAATCTTAATTGGAAAAGTCTTTTTTGGATCTCCTAAAGCGACTAGGTTCATCAACTTTTCCAATCAGAATAATTGCCAATTTTGAGGATGTAGAAATTAGTAAGCTAACATACTTTGCATACTTCCACACTCCGATGTCATACAGAATAATATGCTGGGGCAACTCAACACTTAGGCAAAAGGTATTCACTGCTCAAAAGAAAGTAGACCTAGTTAGAATAATGTGTGGGGTTCATAGTCGCACATCTTGTTGGCATCTGTTTAAAAGGTTAGGAATTCTTACAACTGCTTCACAGTACATTTACTCAGTAATGAATTTTTTTTTTCAATAACATGGACCAGTTTAAAATCAACAGCAACATTCACGATTACAATACCAGAAAAAAGAAAGACCTACACTACCCTTTACTTAACCTATCTTGGGCACAGAAAGGGGTAAAATATGCTGCTATAAAACTTTGTGATAAATTACCAGATGAAATAAGATGTCTGACAGTAGTAATAGTTTCAAAAATAAATTTAAATCATACCTCCTTGACAACTCCTCCTATACCATAGATGAATTCTTGAATATGAGTAAATAAATCTGGAGATATAATATATGCATATTGTTTCATTTAAGGGAATGGGATAGATAATAGAAATATTTAGGTATAAGGCTATAATGAAAAAAAATTAAAAACCCTTGTTTCCTGTGCACATTTCTTGTGCATTTGACATGTTGCACATCATAATGGTTTTTCCGTGCTATTGATAAATGGAACACTAACTAACTAACTAACTAATAAAAATTTGCATAGAAGTGCTAACTTAATTAAGCATAGTGCATAAATCAACAAGTCTCAAAGATGTCAGTACTGATACATCATTCACATGGCATACACTGTTAACTGTTTTGTACTGAACAAGCTTTGGATGCTTCATCATATACTTTGATAATGTTGGATATTATCATAATTTTGTCATCACAACACTATGAGTTTTGTGTCCAGAGTTTCTGACTGCATCCTGTTTGATGTGCCACATTTACAATGATTGGAGTAAATGATTTATAAACAACATTTCTTGAAGCTGACGGACAACCAAGAGAGAGCAGTTGTGTACAAGGCAGCTAAGAGTAATGTGTCGTTAAATAAGTGGTTGACAAGGTACACTCTCCAGGTTAGCAAAAACACAGTTGAGGCAATTTATCACAAATTTCAAAATTACAAAACTAGTGCACGATTTGTGACTCTGTTGTGGACAGTTAAAAACATACTGTTTGAGCTTACAAACCAATAGAACAGAAATGGATACATTTCATCTCTAAACAGATTTATACTTAATGTGTTGGTGGAAACCATAAACATTGCTTTATTTATTCCTTTCACACTTCTGCTTTGTGTAACAGGCATTAGTAATCAGAGGCCACTAAGCTCACCAAATGTCTCATTTGAATACTTTGTGAAGGACAGAACTTCATCAAGTCCCCCCACAAACTTTGGTGAACACAGATGCTGAGTTTTACCACAGGGTACGATAACCAGCATGGGAAACAGGATAGTCACTGTAAAACTCCTAGTTTTAGTCGGAGCTGAAACATTACTACAACATTAAAAAACCAGAACTCGGTAATTTTATTTTAGAACTGCACTTTCTAGTAATGGAAGAATAGACCTTCAACTTCTTTGTTATACATTAATGTTAACACGAGCACCACCCTGCTATTGTGAAAAGGGACAAGGAGAAAAGAGGATAATGTGACAAGTCTTGTCTGTTTACAATGTATTTGATGTTGAGATGACATCATGTATTCTGCCACACATGTGAGATAAAGAACACTCGAGTCATCTGGTACCATGCAACTAGTTGGCATGTTTAGTGGTCTCATTGAGTAGTATACCTGTAACTAACATAAATTTATGATCGACAGATTGGAATGGTTGTAGAGGTAAAAGGCAGGGGGTTGTGCAGGTGCAATGTAGCTGATGTGCAACCAGCCATTTTTGACAATGCTTTGCACGTACTTACAGAACAGGCAACACAGCAAATAGGTGGCACTCAAGAAAGAACTATAATTGGCTGGTGGATAGTGTCTACCACTTGATTTCTAGAAGTGTCTATCACACAGTTATTTTAACTGAAATATAGTGGAATAATGAAAGCAACAATTTTAGCCACTTAACAGTGATGCTCTACTACTGAAAAGTAACTTTTTTACCTTGTAATCTAATGGAGAATATGTACATATGTACTGGAAAAGTTATTTCTTCAAAATACATTACTAAGTGCTGTCACTTGATAAATGCATCTTTTCAACTTGCACTATGTTTATCATTGAGAAAATGCACACAAAAGGGGGGGGGGGGGGGGCGGGGAGGGAGGAACACCCACAAACACACACACAATTATTATGTCTCCCTGGCTCAGCTTACAGGAAGGAAAGCATGCAGTATGCAGTATAATCTGGTGCATGCTACTTGTGTGAAACAAAATTTTTAATTTACCATTCTCCAACGTCTACAGTGAAAGACTACACTATTCTAGCTTTATCATGCTACAGACAAGCTGTACATATTTTTATTATCCTTACTGTGAAGAAAAATGCTACTACAGGTATGTAGTTTTCACAACAGTTTCATTCTCTGAGGAACAGAAGTGGTTGAGAATGTGAACTATATTTTACCTGTTCTATCAATACTTCAGGGTTCACCCCTTCCTTCTGTTGAAAGCAGCAAAAACATACAATTATTAAATATGTCAAATACACATCCAAAATTTATACTTCAAGACAGACATTTTGGTAGAGGAGCATGTAGGCAAGAAAACGTGAGGAGCAGGGAGACGGTAGTGGAAGGAGGAAGACAAGATGCCACATACCAGACTACACTATAACCACTTTCCACGTAAAATACAGCAATATTCTACTGATCTGTCAATTCAGATTCTTCAGTAGTTTACTATGACAAAACCAAATAGAGATTAGTACTAACACTG
The DNA here is from genome assembly GCF_023864275.1 of Schistocerca cancellata. Classification (NCBI taxonomy): domain Eukaryota; kingdom Metazoa; phylum Arthropoda; class Insecta; order Orthoptera; family Acrididae; genus Schistocerca; species Schistocerca cancellata. The sequence goes on from NC_064631.1 coordinate 488,001,413, forward strand.
CATCACAGGGGTGGTGAACAGATGCAATGTAATTTTTTTATCTCAAAGTATTGCATTATATTCATTTGGACACTGTTCATCCATACTAGAGGCATACTTCTGCATAGAAAATAAATACTTCAAGAGGATAAACAGTAAACGTGCCTCTGTCACACTATCTTCTATATATAAAGATTTACTTGAGAAGTATAGATAGCAACAGTTTTTAACTTATAATCAGACTAAAGGTAAAGAGAATATTTATGGTGTGTGTGGTGGTGGTGGGTGGGCAGCAGCAGCGAGGTGAGGGGAGAGGGGGAGAGGGGGAGAGGGGGAGAGGGGGAGAGGGGGAGAGGGGGAGAGGGGGAGAGGGGAGAGGGGAGAGGGGGAGGAGAGGGGGAGAGGGGGAGAGGGGGAGAGGGGGAGAGGGGGAGAGGGGGAGAGGGGGAGAGGGGAGAGGGGGAGAGGGGGAGAGGGGGAGAGGGGGAGAGGGGGAGAGGGGGAGAGGGGGAGAGGGGGAGAGAGAGGGGGAGAGGGGGAGAGAGAGGGGGAGAGAGAGGGGGAGAGAGAGGGGGAGAGGGGGAGAGAGAGGGGGAGAGAGAGGGGGAGAGAGAGGGGGAGAGAGAGGGGGAGAGAGAGGGGGAGAGAGAGGGGGAGAGAGAGGGGGAGAGAGAGGGGGAGAGAGAGGGGGAGAGAGAGGGGGAGAGAGAGAGGGGGAGAGAGAGGGGGAGAGAGAGAGGGGGAGAGAGAGAGGGGAGAGAGAGAGGGGAGAGAGAGAGGGGAGAGAGAGAGGGGAGAGAGAGAGGGGGAGAGAGAGAGGGGGAGAGAGAGAGGGGGAGAGAGAGAGGGGGAGAGAGAGAGGGGGAGAGAGAGAGGGGGAGAGAGAGAGGGGGAGAGAGAGAGGGGGAGAGAGAGAGGGGGAGAGAGAGAGGGGGAGAGAGAGAGGGGGAGAGAGAGAGGGGGAGAGAGAGAGGGGGAGAGAGAGAGGGGGGAGAGAGAGAGGGGGAGAGAGAGAGGGGGAGAGAGAGAGGGGGAGAGAGAGAGGGGGAGAGAGAGAGGGGGAGAGAGAGAGGGGGAGAGAGAGAGGGGGGAGAGAGAGAGGGGGAGAGAGAGAGGGGGAGAGAGAGAGGGGGAGAGAGAGAGGGGGAGAGAGAGAGGGGGAGAGAGAGAGGGGGAGAGAGAGAGGGGGAGAGAGAGAGGGGGAGAGAGAGAGGGGGAGAGAGAGAGGGGGAGAGAGAGAGGGGGAGAGAGAGAGGGGGAGAGAGAGAGGGGGAGAGAGAGAGGGGGAGAGAGAGAGGGGGAGAGAGAGAGGGGGAGAGAGAGAGGGGGAGAGAGAGAGGGGGAGAGAGAGAGGGGGAGAGAGAGAGGGGGAGAGAGAGAGGGGGAGAGAGAGAGGGGGAGAGAGAGAGGGGAGAGAGAGAGGGGGAGAGAGAGAGGGGGAGAGAGAGAGGGGGAGAGAGAGAGGGGGAGAGAGAGAGGGGGAGAGAGAGAGGGGGAGAGAGAGAGGGGAGAGAGAGAGGGGGAGAGAGAGAGGGGGAGAGAGAGAGGGGGAGAGAGAGAGGGGGAGAGAGAGAGGGGGAGAGAGAGAGGGGAGAGAGAGAGGGGGTGAGAGAGAGGGGGAGAGAGAGAGGGGGAGAGAGAGAGGGGAGAGAGAGAGGGGGAGAGAGAGAGGGGGAGAGAGAGAGGGGGAGAGAGAGAGGGGGAGAGAGAGAGGGGGAGAGAGAGAGGGGGAGAGAGAGAGGGGGAGAGAGAGAGGGGGATGAGAGAGAGGGGGAGAGAGAGAGGGGGAGAGAGAGAGAGGGGAGAGAGAGAGGGGGAGAGAGAGAGGGGGAGACGAGAGAGGGGGAGAGAGAGAGGGGGAGAGAGAGAGGGGGAGAGAGAGAGGGGAGAGAGAGAGGGGGAGAGAGAGAGGGGGAGAGAGAGAGGGGGAGAGAGAGAGGGGGAGAGAGAGAGGGGGAGAGAGAGAGGGGGAGAGAGAGAGGGGGAGAGCGAGAGGGGGAGAGAGAGGGGGAGAGAGAGAGGGGGAGAGAGAGAGGGGGAGAGAGAGAGGGGGAGAGAGAGAGGGGAGAGAGGGGGAGAGAGGGGGAGAGAGGGGGAGAGAGGGGAGGAGAGGGAGAGAGGGGGAGAGAGGGGGAGAGAGGGGAGAGAGGGGGAGAGAGGGGGAGAGAGGGGGAGAGAGGGGGAGAGAGGGGGAGAGAGGGGGAGAGAGGGGGAGAGAGGGGGAGAGAGGGGGAGAGAGGGGGAGAGGGGGGGAGAGAGGGGGAGAGAGGGGGAGAGAGGGGGGAGAGAGGGGGAGAGAGAGGGGGAGAGAGGGGGAGAGAGGGGGAGAGAGGGGGAGAGAGGGGGAGAGAGGGGGAGAGAGGGGGAGAGAGGGGGAGAGAGGGGGAGAGAGGGGGAGAGAGGGGGAGAGAGGGGAGAGAGGGGGAGAGAGGGGGAGAGAGGGGGAGAGAGGGGGAGAGAGGGGGAGAGAGGGGGAGAGAGGGGGAGAGAGGGGGAGAGAGGGGGAGAGAGGGGGAGAGAGGGGGAGAGAGGGGGAGAGAGGGGGAGAGAGGGGGAGAGAGGGGGAGAGAGGGGGAGAGAGGGGGAGAGAGGGGGAGAGAGGGGGGAGAGAGGGGGAGAGAGGGGGAGAGAGGGGGAGAGAGGGGGAGAGAGGGGGAGAGAGGGGGAGAGAGGGGGAGAGAGGGGGGAGAGAGGGGGAGAGAGGGGGAGAGAGGGGGAGAGAGGGGAGAGAGGGGGAGAGAGGGGGAGAGAGGGGGAGAGAGGGGGAGAGAGGGGAGAGAGGGGAGAGAGGGGGAGAGAGGGAGAGAGGGAGAGAGGGAGAGAGGGAGAGAGGGAGAGAGGGAGAGAGGGAGAGAGGGAGAGAGGGAGAGAGGGAGAGAGGGAGAGAGAGAGGCTTATTGTATGTGCAAGTAAGTCAAAGAAAAACCAGAGGTGGAGGAGTAGTCATTGTTGTCATCATGAAGATGCACATGAACATGTGGAGATGGAGATGGTGGTAATAATTTTATAAAGGCTTTACCAACTTTTCAGGTAAGTCTGGTTAATAAGAAAAAGTGAAGTGGAAAGATTCTGTAAAATAAGTGCATCAGACAGTAACAACAACTCCCGAGAACCAGCTGATATACCTGGTGGTTTCGGTTATGCAGGCCACCAAATGATTGAGGAACAAAGGTTATTCTTTAAGACTTTGTGGAACAAATTTTGATAGTGACCTCTAGTGATATCTAGTCCTAAAATTAGCAGCAAAACAGAGCATTGGTTGCTGGAAAAGATTGATGCTACCAGAATCTGCACGATATGCTCGACATGCAGGCAGCAGGAAACATTTATTGCCTTGTCAAGTCTCGCAACCTTTCAACTCAGGACACTGACTGACAGAGGGGTTACAGGA